>NW_023255341.1:211512-289983 GCF_002007445.2 Ailuropoda melanoleuca
AGAAGACAAAAAGGGATCAAAGGTATCCAAATCGGCAAAGAAGAAGTCAAAATGTCTCTCTTCGCAGATGAGTTTCTATACACTAACAATGAAATACCAAAAAAAGAAGAAAACAATCGATTCATAATAATGTCCAAAAAGTGAAATATTTAGGAATAAATTTAAATGAGGGAAAAATCTACACTGACAATTATAAGTCTTGATTAAAGAAATTGAAGAAAACAGAAATAAATGGAAAGATATACCATATTAGAAGAATTAATATTGTTAAAATGTTCATTCTACCCAAAATGATCTGCAAATCTAATGCAATTCTTATCAAAATTCCAGTGGCATTTTCATAGAAACAAAAAAAAAATCCGAAAATTTGTATGGGATAAAAAAGACCCCAAATAACCAAAGCAATCATGAGAAAAAAGAACAAAGTTAGACGTATCACACTTGATTTCAAGCTATAACATGAAGCTATAGTAAGCAAAATAATATAGTACTAGCTTATAGACACATGAACTAATGAAACAGAATCAAGAGTCCAGGAATAAACCCTCACATACACAATCAACGAATATTTTACTAAGGAGCCAAGAGTACGCAATGGGGAAAAAAGGTCTCTTCAATAATAGTATTGGGATAACTAGAAAAGCACAGGTAGAAGAATGAAATTAGACCCTTATTTTATAATACTCACAAAACTTAATTCTAAATGGATTGAAGACTTAAACATAAGACTTGACACCATAAAACTACTAGAAGAAAACATGGGGGGAAGTTCCTTGACATCAGTCTTGGTAATACTTTTTGGATATGACACGAAAAGAATAAATAAGAAAAGCAAAAATCAACAAGTGGCACTACATCAAACTAAAAAGCTTCTGCACAGCAAGAGAAACTAACAAAATGAAAAGGCAACATATCTAATAAGAGAAAATATTTCCAAATTGTATACCTGATAAGTGTGTGATATTCAAAATATATATTTAAAAAAATTTATACACTCAGTAGCAAGAAAAAGATCTGACAAAAAATAGAGGAACTAAATAGACATTTTTTCAAAGACACACAAATCATCACAAGTGCAAGAAAAGATGTTTAACATCACTAATCATCAGGAAATTCCAATCAAAACCACAATGAGATATCATCTCACATCTATTAGAATGACCTTCATGATAAAGACAAGACATAGGTGTTAAAGAGGATATAGAGAAAGGGAACGCTTGTTTTCTGCTGTTGGGAATGTGAATTGATACACCACTATAGAAAATGGCATAAGGTTCCTCAAAATATTAAAAATAGAACTACCATATGATTCAGCAATCCCATTTCTGGGTACATACCATAGGAAATATAATTAGATCTTGAGAGATATCTGCACTCACATACTAATTGCAGCATTATTCACAATAACCAAGATATGGGAAAAATCTAAGTGTCCATCAGTAGATGAATGGAGCAAAAAGATTTGGTGTATCTTTTTATATACACCATACATACACATATTCATTCACATATGTATATATGTATATATGAAAGAAGGATATCCTGCCATTTGCAACAACATGGGTGGAGCTTGAGGCCATTATGCTAATAGAATAAGTCATACTGAGAAAGATAAATACTGAAAAAAATCACTATATGTGGAATCTTAAAAAGTCAAACTCGTAAAAACAGAATAGAATGATGGTTACCAGTGACTAAGTGGTGGGGGAAATAGAGAGATATTGGCCAAAGTGTAAAAACTTTTAGTTTTAAGATGAATAAATCTGAGTGATCTAGTGGTGATTATATATGGAAATACTATATTATATACTTGAAAGTTGCTAAGAAAGTAGATATTAAATGTTCTCAACACAAAAAGGAAATGGTAATTATGTGAGATGATGGAAGTGTAAGCTAAAGCTACACTGGCTATCATTCACAATATGTGTGTATCAAATCAATGTTGTACACCATAAACATATACAATGTTATATGTCAATTATATCTCAATAAATTTGTTTAAAAATATATAGTATAGGGGTGCCTGGGTGGCACAGTGGTTGGGCATCTGCCTTCGGCTCAGGGCGTGATCCCAGCGTTATGGGATCGAGCCCCACATCAGGCTCCTCCGCTATGAGCCTGCTTCTTCCTCTCCCACTCCCCCTGTTTGTGTTCCCTCTCTCGCTGGCTGTCTCTATCTCTGTCGAGTAAATAAATAAAATATTTAAATATATATATATATAGTATAGAGGGGGAAGGAGAATGGCAGGCTTTCTTTTTTATTTTAATTTTTATAACTGTAGTATGGTGGACATACAATGTTATATTAGTTTCTGATGTACAACATAGTGATTCATCAATTTTATACATTGCATAGTGCTCATCGAAGTGGTAAAATATTCATTTTAAATAGACTGTGCAAAGTTAAGTTTATAGTTCATAATTCCTAGGTTAACCAATAAAATAATTATACTAAGATATTGTTAAAATCACAACATAAAAATTAAAATGGAACACTAAAAGTACAAATAATCAAAACAGAGAGCTGAAAATGAGAAACAGTATGGACCTAAAGGCAAACATATCAAAAATTACATCAAATGTAAATGATCTAAATACAGCATTAAAAGGCAGAAATCATTTGTAAACATGAAAATGGTTTACTACAATACTTTACTACATACTGTCTACAAGAAAGTCATTTTAAATATAATGATATAGGTATGTTAAAGGCAAAAGATATACTGTACAAACAGGAATCAAAGAGAATTGATGTGCTTATATTAATATCAAAGTAAACTTTAGAGCAAACAAAATTAAAAGATAAAACATATCACATATTGATGAATAGGTCAATTCCCCAAGAAGTCATAACAGTCCTAAATACATATGCACCTAACTACAGACATTGAAAAACATGAAGCAAAAATGAACAGAACCAAAAAGAGAAACAGACAAATCCATAATTATAGCTAAAGACTTCAACACTCCTCTTAGTGATAGAACTAGTAGACATAAAGTCAGGAAGAATAAAAAAGAACTGAGTGACGCAACCAAACAACTGAATCTAATTGACAGTTATATAACACTCCATCAACAATAGCAGAATTCACATTCATGTAATGGGCACATGGAACATTCACCAACATAGACCATATTGTAGATCATAAAACAAACCTTAACACAATTATAAGAACAGAAATCATGCAAACTATGTCATGTGACTATGGTGTATTTAAACTAGAAATCTCAAAAAGAGATACAAAGTTAAAATCTCCATCCAGTTCAAAATTTAACACGCTGCTAAATAATGCATGGTTCAAAGAGAAAAACCACAGGAGAAATTTAAAAATATTTGAAGTAAAGGTAAGCTGAAAACAACATATCAAAATTTGTGAGATACAGCTATAAAGCAATGCTTAGAAAAAATTTATATTATTGATTATATTAAAAAAGAAAAGTCATAAATCAATAATCTAAGTCTCCACTAAAGAAACTAGAAAAAGAAGAGCAAAATAAACCAAAGGCAAGAACAAGGACATAGTCAAGGTAAGAGCCGAACTCCATAAAATCAAAACAGAAAAACAACAGAATATTACAATTAACAGAAAAGCAATTTCTCAGAAAAGATCAATAAAATCAATAAACCTCTAGCAATACAATAAAAAATGATAGAAGACACAAATTACCAATATCAGGTATAGAAAACAGGATATTACTATAAATGCACAGATATTAAAAAAAAAATAAGGGGGCACCTGGTTGGCACAGTCAGTAGAACATGCAACTCTTGATCTCAGGGTCTTGAGTTCAAGCCCCACATTGGGAATGCAATATATATATACATATATATTGATATATATATATCAATATTGATATTGACATATCAATATGTATATATTGATTTTGTATCCTGTGACTTTACTGAAATCAGTTCTACCAATTTTTCAGTGGAGACTTTTGGGTTTTCTATATAGAGCATCATGTCATCTGCCAATGGTAGAAATTTGTCTTCTTCCTTGCAGATTTGGATACCTTTTATTTCTTTCTGTTTTCTGATTGCTGTGGCTCAGGATTCCAGTACTATGATAAATAATAATGGTGAGAGTGGACATCCCTGTCTTGTTTCTGACTGTAGGAGAAGTTTTTCCCCATTGAGGATGATATTAGCTGTGGATTTTTCCCATATGACCTTTATTATGTTGATGTATGTTTGCACTAAACCTACCTAGTTGAGAGTTTTTATCATGAATGGATATTATACTTTGCCAAATGCTTTTTCTGCATCTGTTGAAAGGATCATATGATTCTAACCCTTTCTTTTATTAATGGGATAAATCACATTTCTTTGTGAATATCAAATCAACCTTGCAAACCATGAATAAATCTTACCTGATCATGGGGAATGACTTTTTAATGTAGTGTTGGATTCAGTTTGCTAGTATTTTATTGAGAATTTTTTCATCTATGTTCATCAAAATCTTGACCTGTAGTTCTCTTTTTTAGTGGAGTCTTTGGTTTTGATATCAAGGTAATGTTGGCTTCATAGAACGAATTTGGAAGTTTTTCTTCCTTTTCTGTTTCTTAGAATAAGTTGAGAAGAATAGGCATTAACTCTTTTTTAAATGTTTGGTAGAATTCATCTGTGAAGCCATCTGGTCCTGGACTTTTGTTTGTTGGGAGATTTTTGATTACTGATTCAGTTTCTTTGCTGGTTATCAATCTGTTCAAGTTTTCTATTTCTTCCTTCAGTTTTGGCACTTTATATGTTTGTAAGAATTTATCCATTTTTTGGGTTTTCCAACTTATTGGCAGATAGTTTTTCATAATATTATTTTATAATTGTATGTATTTCTGTGGTGTTGGTTGTTATTATTCCTCTGTCATTTATAATTTTATTTATTTGGATCCTTTCCTTTTTCTTTTTGATAAGTCTGACTAGGGGTTAATGAATTTTATTATTTTTTTTCAAAGAACCAGCTACTGGTTTCATTGATCTCTTCTACTGGGTTTTTTTAGTTTCTATATCATTTACTTCTACTCTAATCTTTATTATTCCCTTCCTTCTGCTGGCTTTAGGCCTCATTTTTTGTGCTTTTTCTAGCTCCTTTAGGTGTGAGGTTAAGTTGTTTATTTGAGATTTTTTCCTGCTTCTAGAGGTAAGACCACTTTTGCTGCATCCCAAAGGTTTTGGACCACTGTGTTTACATTTTCTTTGTTTCCATGTATCTTTTGTACTTCCTGTTTAATTTCCTGGTTGACATATTAATTGTTTAGTAGCATGTTTTTTAACTTCCATGTATTTGTATTGTTTCCAAATTTTTTTCTTGTGGCTGACTTCTAGTTTCATAGTGTTGTGGTCAAAAAAGGTGCATGGTATTATTTCAATCCTTTTTGTATGTGTTGAGGCCTGTTTTGTGACCTAATATGTTATCTACTCTGGAGAATGCTCCCTGTGCACTTGAAAAGAATGTGTATTCTGCTCTTTTAGGATGGAATGTTCTGAATATATCTGTTAGGTCCATCTGGACCAGTGTGTCATTCAAAACTACTGTTTACTTGTTTATTTTTTGTTTAGGTGATCTGTCCATTGATGTAAGTGGGGTGTTAAAGTTCCCTAATATTTTTATGTTGTTATTAATTCTTTACTTTATGATTGTTATTAATTGTTTTATATATCTGGGTGCTCCCATATTGGAGATATATTTATATACACTATTGTTAGATCTTCTTGTTGGATTGTCCCCTTTATGATTATGTAATACCCTTGTCTCTTTCTACAGTCTTAGTTTTAAAGTCTAGTTTGACCAATATAAGTATTGCTACTCTGGCTTTCTTTTGACATCCTCTTGTGTGATAAATGCTTCTCCACCCCCTCACTTTCAATCTGCAGATGTCTTTAGGTCTAAACTGACTCTCTTGTAGAAAAACATACAGATGGGTCTTGTTTTCTTAACCCTTTCTGACAACCTTTGTTTTTTGATTGAGCATTTAGTCCATTTACATTAAACTGAACTATAGAGAGATATGTATTGAAAGATTGTCATTTTATTATTTGCTATGTTGTTGTTTCTGGGGATTTTCTTTGATCTTTTCTTGTCTTTGTCACTTTTTATCTCTCCTTTGCACCCAAAGAGTCCCCTTTAATATTTCTTGCAGTACTGGTTTAGTGGTCACAAACTCCTTTAGATTTTGTTTGTCTAGGAAACTCTGTATCTCTCCTTCGATCCTGAATGATAGCCTTGCTGGATAGAGTATTCTTGGCTGCAGAGTTTCCCCTTTCATCACATTGAATATATCATGCCACTCCCTTCTCCCTTGCCATGTTTCTGTTGAGGAATCTCTGGTTAGCCTTATGGGTCTTCCCTTGAAAGTTAAGGACTTCTTTTGTCTTGCAGTTTCTAAGATTTTTTTCTTTATCACTATATTTTGCAAATTTAATTATAAAATTTCTTGGTGTTGGCCTGCTTTTGTTGACTTTGATAGGAGTTTTCTGTTCCTCCTGGATCTGGATGTCTGTTTCTTTCCTCCAGATTAGGGAAGTTTTCTGCTATTATTTCTTGAAATAAATTTTCTTCCCCCTTTTCTCTCTCTTCTTCTGGGACTCCTATAATACAAATGTTATTATATTTGATGGAATCACTGAGTTCCTTAAGTCTATTCTTGTGTTCCAAAATTCATCTTTGTCCCTCTTGTTCAGCTTCATTATATTCCATTATTTTGTCTTCTATATCACTAATTCATTCTTCTTCTTCTCCCAGCCTGCTGTTAATTGCATCAAGCCTGTTTCCAATCTGATTTATTGCATTCTTCATCTCTGATTGATTCTTTTTTAATTCTTTTATCTCTGTGGTAAAATTCTCATTGATGTCTGCTTTTCTTTTCTCTAGCCCAGTGAATATCCTCATGATCATTGCTTTAAATTCTCCATCAGTCATGTTACTTATATCTGTTTCAATGTGATCTCTAGCCATGGCTTTATGTTGTTCTTTCATTTGGTATAAATTCCTCTGTGTTGGCATTTTATATGTCTCTGCCTTCTTCTGTGTGTTATAAAATCCATTTGTCTCCTGCTCTTGAAAGTAATAGTCTTATGAAGAAGATGTCATGTAGTGCTCATGGCCTGGTGCTTCAGGGAATGTCTCCACTGTGTGCTGCATGTGCTCTTCTGTTGTGTTTTGGCTGCTCTATCATTCAGGCCAGTCATCTGCAGAGGATCTCCTCTGCAGTGTCTGGTCCCTGGCCTGAATGTGGCAAGTTTCAACTAGCTGAACTCTGGTCTGCTTCTGAAGTGAGACCTGACACCAACTCCACTAGAACTGAGGCCCTGCAGAACTCTCTGCTCATGAGATGCCATATGGGCAGGGGTCCATGCTGATCTTTGGAGGTGGGGGAGAGGCACCACACTGGGACTAAGGCAAGCTTGACTGAGAAGGGCAGTCCTACCAAAAAGTAGGGAGGTGAGGCTTGGTATAAGCAAGTTAGACAGCCAGTTACAGTGCTGAGCTGCTTCCCTCAGGTAGATCTGTGTTTATGCTGAGGGATAGGGGAGGAAATGGTGCCAGCCAGCTCTTTTGTTCCTCGAGTGGCATCTCTGTGACTGCTGCCTCTTAGGGATGTGCTTGGAGAAGAGTGAATAATCCCCTTGTGTGCCCCAGCATTCTTCAGATCACTGTTTCCATGCTGTCTGCTCCCCCCCCCAGTTGTTTGCCTGCCTTCTCTCCAGGAGCAGGGCAGTGCCCTACAAGCTTTATCCCAGCTTAACCTGTTGACCTTTAAAACTTCAGGCTAAGGCTTACTGGTTACAAAAACTAATGAAATGTATTCCCTCTCATTTCCCAAGCAAATGGCTTTGAGAAACATTGTCCTTGTGGGTTCCCCTATGTGTTCCTCTCTCTGTTACATGTTAGAATGACCATCATCAAAAAGGCAAGAGATAACAAACAATGGCATGTATGTGGAGAAAAGTGAACATTTGTGCACTGTTGGAGGGACTGTAAATTGGTACAACCACTATGGAAAACAGTATGGAGGAGCCTAAAAATATTAAAAATGGAACTACCATATGATCCAGCAATCCCACATCTGGATATATACCCAAAGTAAACAAAAACACTAACTCAAAAAGATATTTGTACCTCCACATCTATCACATTATTTATAATAGCCAAGACATGGAAACGACTTAAGTGTCCACTGATGGATAAATGGATAAAGAAGTTGTGGCATATATTTACAATGGAATATTATTCAGGCATAAAAAATGAGAAAATCCTACCATTTGCAAAAACATAGATGGAACTTGAAGGCAATATGCTGAGTGAAATAAGTCAGACAAAGAAAGACAAATACCTTACAATCTCACATGTATAATAAAAAAAAAATAACTCCACTGAACTCATAGAAAAAGAGATCAGATGTGTTTATCAGAAGTGGGGGGGGGAGGAGAACTGAAGAAAAGTGGTCAAAAGGTATAAACATGTTATAAGACAAACAAGTACCAGGGATGTAATGTACAACATGATGACTATGGCTAATACTGCTGTAGGATATATAGGCAAATTGTTAAGAGTATAAATCATGAGCATTCACATCACAAGAAGTATTTTTCCCTTTTTTTCTTCTTTCCCTTTTTCTTGTATGAAAATATCAATGCTAGCTGAAACTATCTAGTAATCATTTCACACTATATGTAAATCAAACCATCATGCTATATGCCTTAAATTTGTACAGTGACATATGTCAATTATTTCTCAATAAAGCTGGAATAAAAAGCAAATGACAAGCAGATTATACCATTTTATGGAAATACAAAGGAATTATAATAGTCAAAGCAATTTTAAATAAGAATAACAAAATTAGAAGATTTAAACTTTTTATTTCAAAGCTTGCTATAAAGCTGTAGTAGCCAATATAGTATAGTATTGGTGAAAAGATAGACAAGTAGATCAAGGTAACAGAATACAGAGTCAAGGAAGAATCCCACACATATACGGTTAATTAGTTTTTAACAAAATGCCAAGGTCATTCAAAGAGTAAAAGATACTCTTTAAAACAAATTATATTGGAACAATTAGATACCTATATACAAAAATTATTCTTGATCCTTACACACCACAAACCATATAAAAATTTACCAATATACCTATATGTAAAACCTAAAACTATACCTAAAATTTCTAGAAGAAACTATAGAATTGAGCGTGAATTGGGCCAAGATTCTTGATCAAAATACAAAAAGCACAAACCACAAAAGAAAAAAATGATAAACTGTACTTTAAGTTAAAAATATCTACTTTTCAATAGCCAGTTTTAAGAAAATAAAAAGGTAAGCTACAGACTGAAAGAAAATATTTGTAAAACATATATCTGGGAAAGGGCTGATATGGAAAATTTATAAATAACTCTTAAAAATAAGAAAAGATAATCTGATAAGAAAATGGACACAAAGTATCTGAATAAACATATCCCCAAAGAATATATAAAAATGATAAAAGAAGTGCATGAAAAGATGCTCAACATTCTTAGTTATTAGACAGGTACTAATTAAAATCACTGTGATATACACACCCATTAGAAAAGCTAAAATATAAGACTGACAATACCAAGTGTTGATTAGGGTGTGGCACAACTGGAACTCTCAAATTACCTGTGTTGATGTAAAATTGTACAACTTTCAGAAATAATTTGATAGTTTCTTAGCATGTTAATTAGGGGTGCCTGGGTGGCTCTGTTAAGCAACTGAGCCTAGGTTTTGGCTTGGGTGGGGAGACTGAGCCCCGCACTGGGTTCTGTGCTTAGCACAGAGTCTGATTGAGATTATCTCCCTCTCCTTCTGCCCTCCCTAAAATAAATACATAAATAAAATCTTTTAAAAAAATAAAAAGAATGTTGATCATATTCTTAACTTTTGATCTAGCTATTCCACTCCCAGTTAATAATCAAGAGAAATGAAAACATGTGCGTACACCAAAAATTATACAGGCATATTTATAGCAGCATTGGTTATAGCAGCCAAAAAGCAGAAACAATTCAAATGTCCATCAACTGTGAGTAGATAAAAAATATTATACTTTTTCAGTGGAATATTACTCAGCAAAGAGAGGAATAAATTACTGATACATGTAACAATGTAAATTAAAGAAACCAAGCCCAAAAGACTGTATGTATATACTGTATAATTATACTTATATGAAATCGTTAATAAAGCAAATTTATAGTGAGAGAAAGCAGTGTCCCATGCTGGGGATTATGGGATTTCCTGCAAAATGGTATGAAAACTTTTTGGATTGATAAAAATTTCTACATTTCAGTCATGGTGTTAATTACATGACTGTATACATTTGTCAAAAGTCATCAAATTGTCTACTTAAAATTGATGAATTTTACTAAATTATAGCTTAATAAAGCTGATTAATCGAAATTCATGCAATTCAACTTACCTTATTCTTTATATATTCTAGCCACACAGTAAAGGGCACCATCTTTAGGAAGTCATGACATTTTAAGGACACACCTAGAAAAAGATGAGCTAGATCATTTCAGATTCTCAGAGATTCTAATAGGGGCTTGATGTACTGGGCTGTATTCCCTAATTTGTTTTTCTTCACTGTATTTCAGGATCAACATCATACCCCAAATATCAGAGGTAAATTAAACCAACTGGCTGCTACTTCCTAGTTGTTTGAGACTTAAACTATGTACCTTCTTATGTCAAATTTATAAACAAAAAAGAAAAAAAAAGAAAGGGAAAAAAGATATTCAATTTAAAGTTATGTATACACTGATTTGATATTTCCAATAACATTTAAAGTTACCTTTATTACACAGATCTTAAGATAATGTTCATATTTTTTAAAGTAATCTCTACAGCCAATGTGGGGCTTGAACTCATGACCCCTGAGATCAACAGCCACATGCTCTACTGACTGAACCATCCAGGTGATCCAACAACGTTCATATTAAGACTGGTTACATTAGTTATTTCAGAAGGAAACTTTGGGTTTTGTGGTCTTTAGCTTTCTTTTATAACTTATTCTGAAGGATTGATGTGTTCCACTCCTTGGATAGAAATACAGGGACCCATAGCAAGGAGACTCTCCTTGTAGTAAGCAACCTGAGAGTGCTGGTCTTTAAATCACCGCCTTGTGGTTATGCTTGCTCCATAAATACTCAGGATTATCTTTGAAGTATAGGATCAAATTTAGTACTAAATTTTTATTCCAAAAGATGATATATCCTAGAAAATTATCTATTTTTCCAGGAATATGAATTCTTAAAAAAAAAAACCCATGTTCGGTGTCCTGAAGCCAACTCTGCATGGCATATGAAGAGAGTACAGTGGCAATTGAAGGACCAATTGACCTTCTGAATCCTCTCACTTGACCATATGAAAGGTGGTAATGTAGAGTAGAAAAATTATGAACTTGGAGTACAACAATTTGACCACTTATTAACTGGGCACCAATACTTGAGTCACCTAACATTTCTAAGTTTTATTCACCTTGTCTACAAAATGGAGATAATATATATCTTGCAGTGCTATTGTAATTATTAAAATTAGAACATATATATGTTATATATGCATACACACACACATAGTATATATAATGCCTACCACATATATAGCAAATAACCAAAACATCATACCTATTATTACAATTATGACCAGTATACTTGAGAATATCATTTGCAAATCTCTGCAGAGATAACGGTCTCACTCTCTTCTATTTTCAAACATAAAATTAATGTTGTTAATAAAAGCTAACTTTGGACTCAAAAGTCTAATTAAAACTTCAATTCTTTACTTATTTTCTATTTTCAATCTTTAGGTCTTTCTACTCTGATGTTCAAAATTAAATGTCATGAAATGTTCTGGTGCACACAGGTTGGTCATCGTCGCAAAAAACAAATCCATAGCCATGAGATGTGGAATTCGTTTTTGCAAGATGAAATAAAAATTCAAACGAAACTACATTTTTCTCTGAGCTGAATCCTTGGAACTTAATCTGCTCAAGCCATCCCTAGCACTTCTCTGTTGTTTCTTACAAATGTCTGCCAACAAATTCCCATTTAAAAGTAAAAATGGAAGACTACAGAGTTCTAGAAAACAAAAATAAGCTGAACGTGGGAACGACAAAAACTCTCCCTTATTTGAAAAAATTTCCTATTATGATTCAGGGAAGAAGGGAGGGGCAAGGCAGGGAGACAAGGAGTGGATGTAGTCATCAGTAAGATTTTGAAAATATAACTTTTCCTGAAAATATAATCCCCCAAATCTGCGGCTATATTCTCAGAAGCAGATCATAAAACAGAATGAAAGCAGACTCTTATCTTACTACTGAATCTATATGTAAAGCAACTATTCAGTGCACTGGGAAAAAATGCATTCTTCATCATTGTTGCTGACTCATTCTGTGATTTCTCTCTCACTGGGTGATCCCAATAAGCCCGGAAGTACAGTTCACTCTTCCAAAGGAACTATTAGAGTCACTCCTAAATGTCTGCCTCAGAGCTACCATTTTTAAAAACTCTAGGTTTTCCTTCATCCTCCAAGCAGCTGCAACCCATACTTTTTACTGCTTGGAGAAAGTAGGAGGAGAAAGAGAAAGACTAATATATTCCACGAAGTCTCAAAGGAAGCTAAGTCAGTGGTCTCAGCTGGAATCTGGAGTGTGGATTAAGTTTTCATTTCCTTTGACAGCTTAAGATCCACTTATGAGGGATTCATGATGTGGTCAGCACTGACCAAGCAGGGCCCGATTTGTGTATTCCATAGAGGGTTGTAGCAGGCCAGAGAGATGACAGAGGCATAGCTTTGTCACAGGCTGAAATGAAAAAGTAATAGCAGGGGAAAGGCTGAGCATCCCACCACCCTTATTCTGACTCATTCTCTGAAAGGTGGGGTTTATTTGTTTGTTTGTTTAAACTCAATTTAGTTAACATATAGTGTATTATTAGTTTCAGGGGTAGAATTTATTGATTCATCAATTGCAAATAATACCCAGTGCGCTTCTCGTTTTGACTAATGCTGCAGACTATCAATAGAGAAGTCTACTCTTTGCTCCTATCTCTGTCAGACTCACCTCAGAGGTACAGTGCAGAGGCTGAAGAAGAAAAGAAAAAGTTAAAATTGTTTTAAAAAACTTATTGACTTCACTAATACAGAAAGCAGAGTTGTGCATAACTAGCTACCTTCCAGGCTGGGATGCGACCAACTCAAAATTTGTCACAAAGTGACCTGGAGGAAAAGGCAAGATAGATGAGCTGAGAGAGTCCCTCAGCCCCCTCCTCCCATAAGCAGGCACTGATTACTAAGGACATTTCCATGAGCAGTGCAGGATACTTTCCCTTTGTACATGACCTTTAAAACTACCGGATAAGCTATTTGCTCTGCCTACCTTAGAAGTTTCAATAGAAACAGAGAAAATGAACATTAACCTTAATGGCTAAATTACTGAGTGTCACTCCAAAGGCCTTTCCCCTGGAGAGAAGCCTATGCAGCAGCCAAACCCTCACTCCTTTAAAAGTTAACAGAAAGACTCCATTGAGATTAACACTGTGGAGTTTTCCAAACTTGGACACTTTAAAAGTCAACCTATTACCTTTAGAGATGGCCATTCTTTTTCCAAAAATAAATAATCTGGTCAAGTAATTTTATTACATAGATTTTATTAAAGCTTTCTGAAAAGATCCTGGATACTCAAATGTTACATTAGAGCCTGAAAAAAAGTTTGCAAGGTAATACTGAGAAGACTGATATAAATACATTTTCTTATTCCAGAAAAATTACACACACACACACACACACACAAGCTGGCATGAATAAAGGAAGCCATCTTAATTTTTCCAGCCATTTGTTCATTTATGGAGTTCCTACTCCTTGACAGGTACTATATTAGACACCGTGATGGTGAACAAAATCAGAAGCATTTACCCTCTATCACTGAACTCACAGTCTAGTGGAAGATGCAGGCCTTAATCAAATTACACAAATACAGAAAAAATAATTAATTACAATTGTGATGGTTCCAATGAATGAAAGGTTCAGGGTGCTATTCTTACACTCCAGTGAAGGTTTTGGAGAAAATAACAGCACAGAAATATCTATCTTCTCCAAAGAAATAAGACACTGATACCTCTTTACCCATAGAAGAAAACATGGTTGCCCAGAACTAGAAGGACTGTTTTAAACCCTAGGAAGTCGAGTATCATGAAACAAAATTCGTCTTATAAGTGTGGAAATCTTGGTCTCTGTTTGGCCTCATAGCCTGGATTAACATTTTTCACTCATTCCTTCATTGAGCCCACAAGAATTTATTGAGTTTTCACTATGTTCTGGAAGCTAGATCCTGAGTATACAAAGATAATTAAGACAAAGTTCCTGTCATCAAGGAATTCATAGTCTACTGGAAAAGACAGACACAAATAATTATAATACAGCACAATAGTAATTGCTCTACTAGAAAGAAGTACAAGGTACTATGAGAATTCAGAAGGAAAAAAAGCTACTTTTCCAATACTTTCTGGGACTTAATCCATCAGTAAAATCCTTTTTACACGGGACTAACAGGAAAACACCATCAGATCATTTGTTGTGTCACTTGGTATTCCAACAGCAGTCAGAGGCTTCTGCCCAAGAAAAGTGGGCAGGCAGTTGAAAAGGAAACTGTCATTAACAAACATAGCATACCATTTTAAACTCAGGGCACAAGTGAGTTTACTGCCTAGCAACTCATCCCTGACATATCACTGCAGAAACAAGCCCCCCCACCTCAACTTACCACTAGGCAATTGCTAAAGATACGTCTGTGTCTTTGAAGCAACTTCTCTAACACATCTGTCTCAAGTGCACTTACCTGCCACCCACAGCCTTTCATAGCCTTTTTCATTTTTTTCCCTTTTGAAATAGTTGGAGATATAATTTATGTCAAGTAGCTGATGAGAGTTACTGCTTCACCTCATTCTACCCTTCATGAAAACACTTAACTCTATCTAGGGAGATGCAAATATGAAGATGTAAGCATTTTTGGAAAAAAACTAAATACTGCATAAAGAATATACACTATAACCCTTTTTTCAATCATCAATTACAGGAGAAGGAATAAAATTCAAATAGCAAATAGCTATTGAAATGGCCATACTCTCTATTGCAGTAAGTGAGTGGTTCTAATAAAAGGGTATTTAGTCCTTTAATTCTTTCAGGTCATACCTGCAGCAATATGTTAAAGTTCTAAACTACCCTAGAATCCTGAAGGAATAAAGGAAACTCCAAGTGTCTTTTTAAGGGAGCTCAAGCCTAAAGTCTGTCTGCTGAAAGGCAATGAGCTAAGAGTTTCTAATACTAAAAGCTACTCCCAACAGAAAAAGAATGATTTGGGGGGAAATGACATTACTGCCTTCAAGCCAATTCCCAAAGGGAATCCACACTGGGAGAATCTAGTGATAATATATACTTTTTCCATCAGCACATGGTGTACATTGAGATTTACATGGATAAATATGTCATCACACATGATCATTATACGTCACACCTGTTTATGTGCAATTCACACAAACAGTCCAGGTATTCAGCATATATTCATTTCAAAGATGTTGTGTCTCTTCACTCCAAATCACATCTAGTACTGATTGAGGTCTTAATTTCCATCCATTTTCTTTCTCTACTCCATTTGCAAGATTAAACAGACTTATTTCAGCATGGTAAAAAGAACCAAAATATCCCATTACTGCTTTTGCAAAGGTCACTCTTCTGCTTTGAGCTGAGGTTATTTTTAATCACGGGTTATATCTTAAAGGCAAGGCCTTTATTGAAACCTCCAGTTCATTTTTTAAAAAGTCTCTGGACTTATTGAATAAATCACAGCTCAGAAGTAAAATGTAGCAATCGTCTCTCTACTTGCTTACATGCAAGGCCCTAGGGAGCCAGTTCACAGCTGTCCCTACCTTCAGTGCAAGTTAGCTATTCACCCAGCCAAGATCAGGATGATAGTGTTCATCTCAGCATACACAGACTAGGAAACTTCAACCCATTGTGGTCCATGGTACTGGTTTTCAATAAGATGTAGAACAAAAGGAGTTGAACTTTATGGGTCATTTAAAATCTCCTGGAAACTTTTTAGGAAGAGAAGCAGAGAGATAATGTCCTGGCTAAGTTCCAGACTGAAGAACAGGGCAGAAGCTGGAATCTATGTTCATTTAACTGTATAATTTCTATTCCTCACTTTAAATACCTCACTCAAAAATTATCTGGTTTTGTTACAATGTCTCTGTCACAGAGATGTTGAATTTCTTTGGTGACTGAAACCAAAGAAATCATATGGATAAAACTTGTATTTTTTGAGGCTTGCAAAAGGTAATATATAAATAACTATTTATGGATTTTATTTTTCTCAGGCTCTATTCTTTTGATCTACAACATTGTTTATACTACTGCTTAAGGTTAAAGCTGTGTTACATACATGAAAATTATATACAAATAGACCAAATTTTGAATCAGATTAAATACTCAAAAGATAAAGTGGCTGCCAGACTTTTTATTTGCTTTAGACTGAATGCCAAATAACAAATAGCTTTCTCTCAATCTCAAAATCCAGCAAAATGAATCAACTTCCCCACTTCTATCATATTTTATATTTAATATGTTAATATGCATTTGTTACTTAGTTTCAAAAAAATGAGCTGGAAGGTTTGATATAGGAAGTAAGAGGCATAAGCTTATATTCTCCATAACACAGTAGCCCCTAAGCATCATCTTACCATTAGCAACAGAGTTCTTAAAAAATGAAGCCTAAATGTCACTGGACAGTAACAAATATATTTAGCCTACCCGTAGAACATTCTACATGGATTTTAACATACTCTGCTATCCCATAATGACCTCTAATGAGGCCTTTTCATGAGATTGTCAACCTCCTTTAAGGGCTAAGTAATTTTTTTTCTACATCTTCAGGGAGGGGCAATAAAAATTAGACTGTAACAAGTAAATTTCTGCACAGATGAATTTTTGTTATGTATTATTACCACTATTAATGTAGTGACTACATCTAGCCTACTCTTGAGACATTCAAAACAGAGTGTTTTTTAAAAATGAGTTTAAAATGACGAGTGTGGGGTGCCTGGGTGGCTCAGTCAGTTAAGTGGCTGACACTTGATTTCAGCTCAGGTAATGATCGTGCGGTTCTGGGATTGAGCCTTCTTCAGAATTCTCTCCCATCCCTCCCCCCTCCCACTCACTTGTTCTCTCTCTAAAATAAATAAATAAATCTTTAAAAAATAAAATAAAATGGGGCTCCTGGGTGGCGCAGTCGTTAGACATCTGCTTTCGGCTCAGGGCATGATCCCAGCGTTCTGGGACCAAGCCCTGCATCAGGCTCCACTGCTGGGAGCCTGCTTCTTCCTCTCCCACTCCCCCCGCTTGTGTTCCCTCTCTCGCTGCCTGTCTCTCTCTCTGTCACATGAATAAATACAAATCTTTTTAAAAAATAAATAAAAAATAAATAAAATAAAATAAAATGAAGAGTGTATGTACACTGTCGGTGGGAATGCAAACTGGTGGAGTCACTCTGGAAAACAGTATGGAGGTTCCTCAAAAAATTAAAAATGGAACTACCCTATGATGCAGCAATTGCACTACTGGATATTTACCTAAAGAATACAAAAACACTAATTCAAAGGGATACATGCACCCCTATGTTTATAGCAGCATTATTTACAATAGCCTAGTTAGGGAAGCAGCCCAAGTGTCCATCAATTTATGAATGGATAAAGAAGATGTGGGGTGTGTGTGTGTGTGTGTGTGTGTGTGTGTGTGTGTGATGGAATATTATTCAGCCATGAAAAAGAATGAAATCTTGCCATTTGCAATGACCTGGATGGAGCTAGAGAGTATAACGCTAAGTGAAACAAGTCCTTCAGAGAAAGACAAATACTACATGATTTCACTCATATGTGAGATTCAAGAAATATAACAAACAAGGAAAGGGAAAAAATAAGAGAGAGACAAATCAAGAAATAGACTCTTAACTATAGAGAACGAACTGATGGTTACCAGAGGGGAGGTGGGTGGACAGATGGGTGAAATAGGTGATGAGGATTAAGGAGTGTACTTTTTGTGATGAGCACTGGGTGTTGTATGGAAACGTTGAATCACTATATTGTACACCTGAAACTAATATAACACTGTATTTAACTAACTGGAATTAAAATAAAAACTTAAAAAAATAAACAAAATGAAGAGTGTAGTTTTATTAAAATTATTTTTGTAAAATATTTATAGAGAGTTTTAAATTAAGGCATGTTTGCTCTATTGAAATGGGGAATAAAACTTGAAATTAGATAGCACTTGAGATAATAAATTCACACAGCTTTTTCAGAAACATTTTAGACATCACAACAGACCAGACACTGTATCTATATTCTCAGTCTTCCTCACTTAAGTCAATGTATATTTGTTGAATAGGAATTTATTCTAACAGAACATCAAGCAATCATCCTTTCATTGTACCATAATATTTCAAAACTAATACAGAAGCTTTCGAAAATGTATTTCTCACTGAGGTTTTTAAGAAAGTCATCCTGTAGCAAATATCACCTCTGTATCCAAAGTTAGTGAAACTATAAAAATAATTCCAAGCATTTGTTGTTTGTTCATTTTGTTTTGCTTTGCTTTAAACAATAGACATCAGTTCAGAATGTCTAGAAATAATGCTCCCCTGGCTTGATTTATTCTCAATTATTAAATTGACTGTTAGTTGAAAATAAGTGAAAGTTCATTGTTCTTTTCCACAGCACAAATATACAGGAAGAGGAAGAATTCTGGGTTAAATAACAGTTTCTCTTATGGATCTGGCTAAAAATGTTTGGGTTTGTTTACTAAAACTTATATCCAGAACACTACATCTTCTTACTTTAGCTAAATAAAACAATGTAAGTACCTGTGATATTTGATGATGGTCGCTGTCTTAAAAGACTATGAAAAAAAATATTATCCAAATAGGCATGATTAACTCACTGAATTGGAGATGTTTCACTTCCAGATAGCTTCATAAGTAAGTGTAATTATCAGCTTGATAAATACAATATCTAGATCATCCCTAGTTTTCTTATGGAGCTGCAAACTTAATCTGAGAAAGTATCACATAAATCACTGTTTGAAAATATACAGCATACATTTTCTAAAAACAAAGTATTACTAATTGTCCATATTATATGTTTGTAAAATATGCACAATTCTCTTCATTGCTGTCATCTTTTGGTCATGCCCATCTAAAACATGTTTTTTTAATATAAAATAAAGAACTGTGTCTTTGGTGACAATAAAACATGTTTGCAAATGCTTTGACACTCTCCCCATTAAAAGATGGAGTTTAAGGTCCCTCTGCTTAAACCTGGATGGGTCTCTGTGACTGCCTCAACAAAAAATACAGAAGAGGTGACATCTGAGGCCAGGTTTCTGCTGTTTTCTCTTGGGACGTTCACTCTGAGATCCTTTAGCTACCATGTAAGAAATCCAGCTACATGAGGAGATTACACAGAAATAGTGATGTCTGGGACACTCTAGCTATTCCAAATTCCAGCTCTTTGTGTTTTCTCAGCACAGTACAAGACACAGAGTGAGGAAGTAGTTGAAATAACCCCACTCCAACCACCACCTGACTATTAACACATCTCTAATACAACCAGAGACCTGGCAAGAAGTGACCAGCTGACTCCAGTCAAACCTCATATTTACGAGCAAAATGAATGACTGTTATGGTTTTAAGTCATTGTTTTGTGGATGGGTTTTTATATAGTATCTTATATCTCTTTGATGTCCTCAATGGTGCTTAGTATAATCTGAGTACTTGTAGGCACGTAATAGGTTGATCATTAATTAAATCAAGTAAGTTAAATAAATTAAGATTTTAGCTAAATATTTAAAAGAATACCATCCAAATTCAAAATATTTAACTCTTTTTAACTACTATTATTGTCATTCACTAAATACATTTAAAATCCTCAGACCTCATTGGATTCTGAGAGGATATACTAGTTTATATTAATATATCTATTCAACAAATGAAGATCAATACTGGGTTGAGTGTCCTGGAGCCTCACCCAACTTGGACCTTGTACTGAATACATAGGAATATTCATGTGGCACAGTAAGGAATGATATATCAAGCTGATTTTCCAACCCTAAACTTTCTCTGTCTCAATTTTCCAAATAAGGGAAAATAATAGAGTATCCACCTTTCTCACAAAGATGCCGTAACTGTCTCTCTCAAATTTGGCCTTCCTTCCTAACACCTTTCTAATTCAAGTTCTAATTATTTCCCTCTTACACTACTCAAGTATTCTCTTAAATGATCTGTTTTCTGCCCCTATACATTCTCTACAGAAGGGACTGAATTTTTTAAATATTTTATTTATTTATTTATTTATTTATTTATTTATTTATTTGACAGAGAGAGAGAGAGAGAGAGAGAGAGAATGTGCACGTACAAGCAGGGGGAGCCGCAGGCAGAGGGAGAAAGAGGCTCCCCGCCAAGCAAGAAGGCTGATGAGGGGCTGTATTCCAAGACACTGGGATCATGACCCGAGCTGAAGGCAGCCACTTAATTGACTGAGCCACCCAGGTGCCCCTGAACAGACATAATTTTTAAAAACATAAATCATGTTGCCACTTACTTAAAGTACTTCAATGTCTTCTCTTTTAATTTAGGATAAAATTTACATTTTAACATTTACCAGAACCCACACAGCCCTATGTGATCTGGCCATTGCCTATCTTTCTATCCCTTTTACAAAACCTTGTTCACTTGATCCAGTCACAGTGGTCTCCTTTCAGGTCCTAGACCATGACAAGCTTTTCCCATCTTACATGTTTCACACATGTTCTTTACCCTGCCTGGAATATCCCTAGCCCTGTCTTCCTTCCTTTTTAACACACTCCTTTGTAGCATATCCAAGCTGAAATATCACTTCCCCAAAATAGCCTTTCCTGGTCAAACTGTCTAAAGTGGTACCACAGCTGGCAAAACATTATATCTGAGTGTCTGTGAGAGTGTTTCTGGAAGAGATTAGCATTTGATTCAGTAGACTGAATAAAGAGATCTGCCCTCACCAATGTGGGTGGGCATCATTCAATTATTTAAGGGCTTAAATGGAACAAAAGGCAAAGGAAAAGCAAATTCTCATTCTGTCTTCTGGAGCAGGGATACCCATCTTTTCCTGACCTCAGACATCAGAGCTGATTCTCAGGACTTCTGCTTCAAATTGAAAGTTATACCACTAGCTCCTCTGGTTCTCAGGCCTTGGGACTCAGGTTTAATTGATTGTGCCACTGGTTTTCCTGGTTCCCCAGCTTCCAGATGGAAGACTGGGGGACTTTTAGTCATCTATAACCGTATAAACCAATTCTGATAGTAAATCTCTTTGCTTTTATATGTATCCTATTGGTTCAATTTCTCTGGAGGACTCTGAATAATACACTTACTTCTTGTTTTCTTCACCTCTATCCTATGAAGCTAACTTGTTTTTTTTTTCCATATCCAGAACATCCAAATCAAGATGACCTAAGAAAGACAAGTATAGTTATGTTGACCATGAAGAAGAAAAACCTTGGTCATATTTAAGACCAAAAATTAGATATATAGGTATGTGGATTTAAACTAACAACATAGAAGGACAATTTTCATACGGCCCTTAGCATATAATTCTTTGTATTGTCATTGTTTAAGTCCTCTGGATCCAGGTCTTTCTTACACACTAGGGCTTCTTCACCTTTGCCTTACCGACTGTGCCTAACCCAGGGCCTTATATATAATACTGCACAAAAAAACGTTTAAGTAAAAATAATAATCATCATCATTATCATCATCATCTTCTTCATCAAACAACTTTTGCATACTTTCTAAGCTTTGCCTTTTTTTTTTGTTTCCTCTTATACTTGGAACAACAGATAAAACTGACTATTTTATCAGCATCACAGGACAAACATCTCACTGATACTCAAAACATAGTGACCAATTGCCTTTGGGGAGATAGAAACCCATTTCATGGGATGGAGGGGATTTCTCTTGGTTCTGTGAACTAAGATTCTCTACTTTGCAATATTATAATTAGCCCTAGGAAAACCTCAAAGTCTCAAATAGGATGAATCAGTGTAAAACCAAAGCTAATAGATGAAAACTCCATCCCAAAGCTCTCATATTCAATACTACCATCTTTCTTTTAGACTAGCTCTCTTGTGGGATATAACTTAGAAGTTAAATATCCCCTCCCTCTTGTCTCACTTGAAGTCCCAAAACAAACCAAAACACAACAGAAGCCAGTTTTTGTAATAAAGATTTTATTATGTAGGTCTAATGCCTTCATCTATTTTTAAGGAAACAGTTTTTTTTTTAGTAAAACATCTGAGCACTCAAAATGCTAGCTTAGTTGAGGGTAAGAATTTTTGGAAGCATAAAAAAATTAATTTGCCTCCAATTCAGAAAGCAAGAAAAGAAAGGGTTTCTAAATGACCCTACTGTAGAGAAGCACATTAATCAAGATATAAACATTGAGGTGAAGTTAACTAAATTTTGTCTTCTCATTAGGTTCCTTAAGGACACATGTCCTTCACACATGTCTGCATTAACCAACCTATAAAAATGCTTGTAATAGTTTGTCTCAAATATACTAAAGCACTGAATATTCATTAGCTTATTCCTACATCCCTCCCTTGGCAACTACTTCATCCTGGTGCATAAGTGGACTTCCCAGGAGGTCATAAGGGTACAAACACTCATTCAGCTAATATTTACCAGACACTTCCTATACGAAAGCCACAATTGGCTGGGGGGAGGAGAATATGCTGTGCAAAATATACAAAATGTAACAACAGCTCTCAGAAATTTATAGTCTAATTGCGAAGATAAAACATATACACAAATACCTATAATACAAGGTAAGAAGCAATTTGAGAGCCTTAAAAATCTTTTAGACAAAATGCTAGCTAAGTTGAAAAATTATAAAGATGTGTGAGACAAAGACTTCCTAAAGAAGGTGGTAATTAAAGTGGAACTTCAATGATTAAGTAGGTATATCCTGATTATCTGGAGATAAGAGGAAGGAACATTTCTACTGCATACCATGTTTCACTGTGCCAGACACATAATGACTACTATATTTGTTACCTATTTCTGCCATAATAATTTGCCACAAACATACTGTTTTAAAACAATACAAATGTATTATCTTATAGTCCTGGAGGTCAGAAGTCTATAATAGGTCTCACTAGGCTAAAATCAAGGTACCAACAGCCCTGCGTTCCTTCTGGAGGATCAAGGAGAAAATCCGCTTCCTTGTCTTTTTCAGCTTCTAAAGGCCACCCACACTCCAGCCTTTTGTCCTCATATCACCTAGTATTCACTCTAGTCTCCTGCCTCACTCTTATAATCATCCTTGTGATTATCTCAGGCCTAATCCAGGATAATCTTCTCGTTTCAAGTTCCTTAACTTAATCACATCTGCAAAATTCATTTTGTTGTGCAAGGTAACATATTCACAGAATCCAGGAATTAGGATGTGGACATCTTTGGGAGGCCATTATTTAGCCTACCACAAGTACATAATTCAGTATTTGCTTATTGATTTTCATTCCTTTAAATACTTCACATTACATCCATAAATTTAGGGACTTCAGAGGGTTTGTTTTTTTTTAGCTTTATTGATGCATATTTGAAAAAAATTGTGATATACATAAAGTACCAGAGTGTCCAAGATGGTTGGAAGATCCTGAATTCAACTCCTCCATGAACACATTAAATCTATTTGTAAAGCAATTTCTCTTGAAGAAGAACTGAGGGCTGACTAAACAGCTTCTGCATAACAAGAGATAGCCAAAAGAGAGACCACGTAGAGAACTGGAAGAGAGATAGAGACACTTGGTAAGGAAAGGAACCTTTACCCCCAATGCTGCAAACTGCAATGGGGGAGGGATAGTACTGAGGGACCAGGAACAGATTTGTCTGCCCTGGGGCACAAAAAAAGCTACAGTTTAAAAGGACAACTAGACAATAAAGGAACCAGCCCTAAAACCATACCATATGTTAGAGGAGCTCCTGGAAGTCTCTCCACGTTGGAGGGGCTAGGGAGCACCATGGTTTATGTTCCCCCACTACCTTGATCACACAGGTGGGAGCAAGGTCTAGATTCCATGGCTGGCCTGCTGCCTCAGTGAGCCCTGAGGATGCTATATCGTACCAGTCCCAGATGCCTGGGGCACAGAAAAAAAATCATCATTTAAAATAAAAACTAGAATATAAAGTATTCAGCCTGAAAACCCTGCCAAATGGTGGGAGAGCTTCTGGCACTCACTCTGGGTCAAAGAACACCATGATTTACATTTCTCTTCCACCTTGATAGTATGGCTGGGAGCAGGGTCCAGGCACCCTAGCTGGACTACTGCTTCAGGGATCCCTGTGCCCCTAGTCCACATCAGCTCCAGCCCCAGGGTAATGCACACCAGGGTGGACATACCCAGTCAGCACTCACTACAGCCCCAACTATCTCACTAAGATGACACAGGCACAAAGCACCCTAGAATACTTTAGGCCTGTACCACTTCAGTTCCAGATTACTTGCTGGGGCACCCACAGTTCCGAGCACCCCAGAACCACCTGAACTACACCCACTTTGGCTCCAGAAATCTCACCAGGGCACTCCCTACATGAAGCACACTGAACCCACCAGCTAAAGCTCACCTCAACTTCAACCATACCACCAGGGTTCTCCCTGCATGGAGTGTGCTGTAAGATCTGCACTTGAACCCACTGGTTTCAGATGTCCTGCCAGGGTACCCTCATCATGGAGAACCTCAGGACCACCCTGGCCCATGCCAACTTCAGCTTCAGCTCTCCTGCTAGGGTGCCCTCTGCAAAGAGATCCCTGGGACCAACCCAGTCTGTGCCCACTTCAGCTTCAGTTGTAGGGCACCCTCTACACAGAGAGCCCCAGGACTCCCTGGATTGCACCCACTTCAGCAGCTTTGCCAAGGCACCCTCAACATGGGGAGCCCCAGGACTTCTCTAACCCATGCCCACTTCATCTCCAGCCCTCCTCCCAGCATGGACCACCAGGCCACACCAGCCACAGCACCAGCAAGCCAGTCAAAGACACCAGACACACATAGTATACATAGGAAAAGAACACACAAAAGACCATTCCTTCAAATTTAAAAGCAGCTGCTCTAGCTAATTCATAGAAACAAACACAGAAAGTCAAGCAAAATGAAGACACAAAGGAATATGCTCCAAATGAAAGAACAAGAAAAACCTCAGAAAAGAACTAAATGAAATGGAGATAAGCAATCTACCTGACAAAGAGTTCAAACTAATGGTCATAAAGATGCTCACCAGACATGAGAGAAGAGTGGATTAACTCAGTGAGAACTTCAACACAGAGATACAAAATATAAAAAAACAACCAGAGTTGAAGAATACAATAACTGAAGTGAAAAAAATACTCTAGAAGGAATCAACAGATTAGAGGATGCAGAAGAACATATCAGCAATCTCGAAAACAGGGGAAGAACCCAGAATAAACAGAAAAAAGAAAAAAGAATTTTTAAAAATGAGGATAAGTTAAGGGATCTCTTGGATTGTATTGAGTGAACAAACATTTACATTATACAGGTCCAAGAAGGAGAAGAGAGAGACAAAGGGCAGGAAATTTATTTGAAGAAATAATAGCTTAGCTAAAATCTTCCCTAACCTGGGGAAAGAAAGAGACATCAAGGTTCAGGAAGCACAGAGTTCCAAACAAGATGATCCTGGGGGGGGGGGGCACACCATAATACAGGATAATTAAAATGTCAAAGATTAAAGATAGAGTATTTTTAAAGCAGCGAGAGAAACAACTAGTTACAAATGGAAACCTCATAAGGTTATCAGTTTATTTTTCAGCAGAAACTTTGCATGCCAGAAGGGTGTGGTATGATGTGTTCAAAGTGCTGAAAGGAAAAAAAAACCTACAACCAAGAATACTCTACCTAGCAAGGTTACCATTCAGAATTGAAGGATATATAAAGAATTGTCCAGGCAAACAAAAGTTAAAGGAGTTCATTACCACTAAACCAATCTTACAAGAAATGTCAAAGGAACTTTGTTAAGTGGGAAAAAAAAAGGCAATAATTAGATGTAAGAAAAATATGAATAAAAAGATGTAAAATATGACAACATACACATAAAACATGGAGGGGATTTAAAAAGAAGTTCTTTGAGAATGGGTTTGAATTTAAGTGACTATCAACTTAGTATTGACTATTATATACTTAGGCTGTTATACATGAACCTCACAGTAACCACAAACCCAAAACTGATAAATGATACACAAAAAAAAATAAAGAGAAAGAAAGTCAGGCATAACACTAAAGAAAACCAACTGCAAAGAAAGAGAGCAAGAGGAAAAGAAAGGAACAGAGAACTGCAAAAACAACCAGAAAAATATTAGCAAATGGTAATAAGTACATACCTACCAATAATTACTTAAAATGTCAATGGTCTAAATGTTCCATTCAAAAGACATGGGGTGGTGGAATGGATTTTAAAAACCCATCTATATGTTGTTTAAAATAGACTCACTTTAGTCCTAAAGACACATACAGAATGAAAGTGAAAGGATGGGAAAAGATACTCCATGCAAATGGAAGTTAAAAAAAAAAAAGCTGGGGTAGCAATACTTATATCAGACAAAAAAATACGAAAAAAAGACAAAGGGCATTACATAATGACAAAGGGATGAATCCAACAAAAGTTTATAACAATTGTAGGTGTCTATGCATCCAACATTGAAACACCTAAATACATAAAGCAAATATTAATAGACATAAAAGGAAAATTGACAGCAATACAATAATAGTAGGGAACTTTAACACCACACTTACATCAATGGATAGATTATCCTGGCAGAAAATCAATAAGGAGAGTGTCACTGAATGACATATTAGGTCAGATGGACTTAACAGGCATATACAGAACAAACACAAGACACAGTCTTTTCAAGTGCATATAGAACATTCTCCAGGATAAATTACATCAAGTGTCAAAAAATTTAAGAAGAGTGAAATAATATCATGCATCTTTCAAACCACAATGATATGAAACTAGAAATTAAACACAAGTCAAAACAGTAAAAAACATAAACATGGGGTGGTTAAACAACATGCTATTAAACAACTAATGAGTCAATTAAAAATCAAAAAAAGAAAATTTAAAACTATAGGGAAGTAAATTAAAATGAAAACACACTGGTCCAAAATCTTTGGGATGCAGTACAAACACTTCTAAGAGGGAAATTTATAGCAATAGAGACTCACCTCAAGAAACAAGAAAAATCTCAAATGAACAATCTAATCTTACACCTAAAGGAACTTGACAAAGAAGAAAGTCAAACCCCAAGGTTATTTGAAGTAAGGAAATAATAAAGTTTAGAGCTGAGGTAAGTGAAATAGAAACTAAAAAAACAGAAAAGATCAATGAAACCAAGAGATGATTCTTCAAAAGATAAACAAAATTGATAAACATCCAGATTCATCAAAACAGAGAGAGGACTCAAATAAATAAAATCAGAAACAAAAGAGGAGAAATAAGAACCGACACTTTAGAAACACAAAGGATCATAAGAGACTACTATGAACAGTTATATGCCAGCAAGTATGAACAACCTAGAAGACATGGACAAATTCCTAGAAACATAGAATCTTCTAAAACTGAATCAGGATGAAATAGAAAATTTGAATGGAAAAAATTCTAGTAACAAAATTGAATAAGATATCAAAACACTGCCAACAAACAAAAGTGCAGGACCAGATGGCTTCACAGGTGAATTCTACCCAACATGTAATGAAGAGTTAATACCTATTCTTCTCAAATTATTCCAAAAAAAAATAGAAGAGGAAGGAAAGCTTCCAAATACCTTCTATAAAGCCAGCATTAACCTGACACCAAAACTAGACAAAGACACCACAAAAAATGAAAATGATAGGCCAATATCTCTGATGAATATAGATGCAAAAATCCCACAAAATATTACCAAAGTTTGTTCAACAATACATTTAAGGGATCATTCATCAAAATCAAGTGAGATTTATTCTGGGCATGCAAGAATGGTTCATTATTTACAAATCAATCAATGTGATGCACCACAATAACAAAACAAAAGATAAAAACCATATCATCTCAAATCAGATGCAGAAAAAGCATTTGACAAAACTCAACAACCTTTCCTAATAAAAACTCTCAACAGAGTGTGTTTATAGGAAACATATGTCAACATAATAAAGGCCATATATGAAAAATCCACAGCTAACATCATACCCTATGCCAAAAATACTGAGAACTTTTCTTCTCAGATCAAGAACAAGACAAGGATGCCCACTCTCACCACTTTTATTTGACATAGTACTGGCAGTCCTAGCCACTGAAATAAGACAAGAAAAAGAAATAAGAAGTATTTGTATTGGTAAAGAAATGAAACTGTCACTATTTGCAGATGACATGATATTATATACAGAAAACCCTAAAGTCAGCCAAAAAAAACTATTAGAAGTAATAAATGGATTCAGTAAAGTTGCAGGATACAAAATTAATATCCAGAAATATGTTGTGTTTCTATACAGTAGTAACAAAGTACCTACTATGTGCTAGACACTGTGTTGGGTGCTAAAAAGACAATGGAGAACAAAAAATACAGGATCCCTTGCCCTCATATGACTTAAACACTAGTGGGTGAGAAAGATGATGAACCAATAAACAAATATATAATATAGTATCAGATAATTTTAAGTGCTATAAGAAAATAGGTATCTTTCATAGGCAATAACAGGGAAAACCTATATTAGATTAGATAATCACCATTTTGTCATTGACAAGCCACTATCCACACATATTCCAGAATACTCTGTTACCACTGCGTAAAGCACCAATATCATGGGTATACAGGATACTAAAAGAATAATTATTTCTCCAGGATTGAACACACACTCAGGCTAGTTATATAAAGTATTCTGTTTCTGGGACAAATTCAATTGTGAAACTGGTGATTCATGGATCAACTAGCATTCTAAAAGGATCACACAGCCCCATCAATACACTTAGTGCTTCTAGTTTCTAGTTATACCCACATGGGTGGAGTGTTATTTCCAACTTTTAATTCATGGGTACATAGCAATTTTTATCTTCCTAAAACTAGTGTAGGAGTGGGGCTTTTACTAATTGAAATGTGGGTTTTTATTGTTATTGCCAGTGCTATTTTAACTACCCACACAAATTATTGCCAGTGCTATTTTAACTACCCACACAAATTATTTCATAAGCCTTCCAAATATTTTAGAAAAACAAACCATATTGGGTTTGAAAGACAATCAGTATCAACTCTTTATTGAGAAAGCAAAGCATGATTGTATTTTTTAAACTCTTCATTGAGACCCCATGTTAAACAATGCAAAGACATTAAGGTAAGTATGGTTCCCAGACATCATTCAGTAGCTAAAGAGGCTTTTTATAAAGCAAAATATTGTTGCATAGAGGTTTTTTTCCCCTAACCATGCCTGCCAGGTTGTTGCTGACAGCTATTCAGTGGCCAGTCAATAATAATGGAAAGCCATTGTTTAATTCACTTTTTAGTGAGCTGGGATGCAAAAAAAGGGCTTTTCAATCTTGGAAACAAGTCTCAACAGAGAGGCCTGAGCATGTCTGCAAACCACCCCCCAATCGTGGGCCACAGGAACCTCCAAATTAACCTAGTATGTTATCTTTGGATTCAAATAAAGCAACATGTACTCATCAGGCTGTCAGCTTTGGATCTTTGGGCTTTAAACATCATCTCCATCAATAAAATTGAACAATCAACCCTGAGCTTTCAGTCTCTCATTCAACTGGTTCGAACCACTCTAGACACCACATATTATGCTTTTGATCATTACAATTGCTAAATACCAGGTATATCAAGGTCTGTAGGCTGACTCATTAGCACCATACCAAATCAATATTTTATTTCCATTTTCTGGATTGTACCTCCACTCCAGAGAAAATTGTTTTCAGGACTAACAACTGGAATAAACATTAAACTAACCATAAGGAATTTGATTTTCATAGAGCATGGAATTAAGCAGTTAAAAGGAGTTCAGTTAGTTATAAGACAGATTGAATTTTATTTTTCAACCATGCAAAAAGCCATCAAAGAGTGAGAGGAACTGGAGCTTTCCTTTAGTGCTGAAGCATCAATGCCATTGTGGCTCCCTGTTAGCCTTGTAGGCTCAGCTTGGCTTGCCTCTCTTGTCTCCTTGTGCATTTCTTAAAACCCTTCTCAATGCTTGTATATGTAATAAGGGAAATATAACCTGGACTGGGGTAAAGGTTAGGGGTAGAAAGGTAAGGAGGGACATTTTTGAGGTACTGAAAAAAGTAAACAACCACCAAAGAATCCCGGGGCTTTCTGACCTAAAAGTCTCTATATTAATAGCCTCACCCTTTTCCAAACATAGTCAATTCTGTCCTTGCCCTCTTGACAAAATCTATTCACCAAAGCCCAAAGGAAAGTTCACAAAACGCGTATTTTGCAATAATAGGCAACTCATCCAGGCCCAGCCTTCAAGGAATTCATCATCAAAATACACTACTATTGTTAACAGTGACACAGAAACATAAACAGCATCACGCTAAAAAACATAAAATAGAAACAGCTGGCAATTACTAAGCTTTCACTATGCACTAGACATGGTGTTAAGTGATTACTATGTATTATTTCTTTTAATTCTTATAACAATACACTACAAGGTAAATACTACTGATGTTCTCATTTTAAAGATTAGGAAAATGAGGCACAAAATGTAAAGTAATTTGTCCAAGGTCACATGGCTAGTCAATGACAGAACTAGGATTTTATCTGAAGGACTCTACTTCTAGATCCAACATTCTTCTCCCCTTCCTGCACCCTATATTCTTACAATGGTATAGTGCCTTGCTACCTATCCACATAGGCATTAAGACAGTATAGCACATGTTGCTGTAAATGTTGTGTAATCATTCTTTCTGATGGCTGAGTAATATTCCATTGTATAAATGGATCACATCTTCTTAATCCAGTCATCTGTGGAAGGGCATCTCGGCTCCCTCCACAATTTACCTATTGTGGACAATGCTGCTATGAACATTGGGGTGCATATGGCCCTTCTCTTCACTACGTCTGTATCTTTGGGGTAAATACCCAGTAGTACAATTGCTGGGTTGTACACTCAATTGAGGGTAGCTCAATTTTTAACTTTTTAAGGGACCTCCACACTGTTTTCCAAAGTAGCTGTACCAACATGCATTCCCACCAACAGTGTAAGAGGGATCCCCTTTCTCCACATCCTCTCCAACATTTGTTGTTTCTTGCCTTGTCCATTTTTGCCATTCTAACTGGTGTAAGGTGGTATCTCAAGGTGGTTTTGATTTGAATTTCCCTGATGGCTAACGATTTGGAACATTTTTTCATGTGTCTGTTAGCCATTTGTATGTCGTCATTGGAAAAGTGTCTGTTCATATCTTCTGCCCATTTTTTGATTTGATTATTTGTTTCTCGTGTATTGAGTTTGAGGAGGTCTTTGTAAATCTTGGATACCAGCCTTTTATCTGTAGTGTCATTTGCAAATATCTTCTCCCATTCCATGGGCTGCCTCTTAGTTTTTTTGACTGTTTCCTTGGCTGTGCAGAAGCTTTTTATCTTGATGAAGTCCCACAAGTTCATTTTTTTCTTTTGCTTCTCTTGCCTTTGGAGATGTGTCATGAAAAAAGTTGCTGTGGCCAATGTCAAAGAGGTTGCAGCCTATGTTCTCTAGGATTTTGGTGAATTCCTGTCTCACATTTAGGTCTTTTATGCATTTGGAGTTTATCTTTATGTATGGCATAAGAGAGTGGTCAAGATTCATTCTTTTGCAAATAGCTGTCCAATTTTCCCAGCACCATTTATTGAAGAGACTGTCTTTACAGCAACATGGATGGGACTGGAGGAGATTATGCTAAGTGAAATAAGTCAAGCAGAAAAAAACAATTATCATATGGTTTCACTCATTTATGGAATATAAGAAATAGGAAGATAGGTAGGAGAAGGAAGGGAAGAATGAAGGCGGGGTAAAGAGAAGGAGGAATGAACCATGAGAGACTGTGGACTCTGGGAAACAAACTGAGGGCTTCAGAGGGGAGGGGACTTTGGGATAGGCTGGTGATTAAGGAGGGCACATATTGCATGGTGCACTGGGTGTTATATGCAAATAATGAATCATGGAACATTGCATCAAAAACTGGGGATGTACTGTATGGTGACTAATATAACAAAATAAAAATTATTAAAAAAAGACAGTACAGCACATACGCTAATAAGGAAACTTACACTACCTTTCCCACTTAAATTGAGGAAATTTTAATATTTCACTCCTACCTTGCCCTTTTCTCCTCTCAGAGGATACTATTCTTTCTTCAGCTTTTTTCTATCATCTTGACTCTGTCTTCTGACAAGAACTTTCTTCTTTTCTGTCCCTGAGTTTGTACACTTTTATTGACCTTTCTTGATGTCTTAATGCCCTGATGGTATCAGTTTATTTTATAAAACTTTAACAGTGTTTCTTGTGTGTTTTATGTTTCCTAAAATGTGTTTACTTCATTCCCCTTTGTATTTCTTCTTGCTACCAGGTACCACATAATTTTTCTTACAAATGAACCCATGAACATATTATCCATATTTTTTTCCAGTTTCAGCCATTCAGGTCCAATGAGTCTCTCACAGGGCTCTGAAATAGGCATTTGTCTATTCAAGCATTTGTTTTAGGCATCTAAATATAAATGTTAGCATTCCAAATTCTGCGCCACATCTCAGCTAGTATAGAGTACTTAATCAATAAGAGCCATATTGTGCCTGATTTTTCCCTTAGTGGTTGGTGAATACACTATTATAAAGCTATGGAGGGAATTTTTTGAGTGTATTACTTAAGTAGTTTCAAGTCAAAAGTTAAATCCCCATGTTTATACAGCTGAATAATTCCTATCTGGGTAGGCAGCTAGAGGTGATGATGAAAGGTCCTTCTATTTAAAATTTATATTTGTAAGTTCCACTTATGAACCTGTTCCTAAGACATACTTCTAAGCATTGACTTCCCAGGACATATAAAAGCCATGCTTACAGTATATCATAGTAGTGAGGTGCACAAGCTTTGGCAATGAACTTGAATGTTAATACCTGTTTCACCATGCATTGACTGTGACCTTGGACAAATCACTTTACCTCCCTAGGTCTCAGAGTTCTCATCTATGTATGGATATACTAATAGTATCTACCCCATAGGTTCACTGTGAGCTTTAATTAAGATGTTATATAAATATTCATGCAATAGTAAGCAGCCAATAAATGGTAGTCATTATCCACCATACAGTCTGCCAATTCTACAGAAGTATTCTACCTTAAAGATTCAGGAAAATGGGCATAGGTAGGGCAGAGAGCAAGTTTTAAGTCATGAGTAGCTCCAACAACAATCTTAGGACTCTCCTAAGGTAAAGGAAGAAATGAAGTCACTATGTTTGTTGTGTGGTCCAGTCCCATCCAGGTTGATGTCAGAATAGGTAGGCATACCTTTTCAGCATTTGGAATAGAAAGCAGAAGGAGGAAATTACGAGAGTAAGCATGCACAACAAATGCTTTTAATTTTCCGTACAATGAAACAGAATGAAATTGGATCATTAAAATCTTTCATTGGGAAATCAAGTAACTCTCATATTAACACATGCAAGATAATGATAACCTTGGCATGATTTTAGCATGAGAATGTGAGTGGCAAAATGCAAATGCCAAGGGGAAAATCAGTTGCCTTATTTTTTCATTATTAATGTTTTTCTTTTGCCTACTGAATTCTGGAGTTATTTTATTTAAATTCTATGTTTGTATGTAATCTTGCCTGTGCTTGGCATTCTTCAATAAAAATGGTTCAGCAGAGCAAAAACAAAATCTAGTAATTATGGCTGTAGCTACAATGTTTGTTAAGACTGGAAAGGAGACAATAGAAATGGTTGTTTAATCATTGAAATTCAAAGAACAAAAACATCTCCCCATTACCCTTTTATTGAACCTAGCCCAGTGAAAGAGAATTACAGCTGAATGAACTAATGCAGATGTGTGTCTCTTTTTTAAAATATTTCTTAAAGGTGCAAAACAGATTGTTCAATACAAGTTTGGTGTTGACAAGTTTCTTCATTGGTAAATACTCTCTACCAGCTTCCAGTTGCGGACAGACAAGACAGGTGAAAATATGATTGTAAGAGGTGTGATGACAGCTCCCTCACCATACTTTATTAATTATAAGATGCACTTGTACAGGTGTTAAGTACTTTTTTGCGCCTCTTACTAAAGGATTTCAGGATATTTTGAGCCGGTGTACCTAAAAGGTGATAAATATGGCTGTGCCTTACTGCAATATAATGTAATGGCAGGCTTGTACCACCATGGGTAGTGGTTACTCAATCATTCATTCAAATTTTCAGTGACTACTTATTGAGAGCCTACTGTGTGCTGGGGAATCAGCAGTGGATCTCACTAATAAATGATCCATAAGTCATAGAGCTTTCAGTCTAGTAAACATGGATAGTAAACAAGTAAACAATATAGTAATTCCAAGTTGTGGATAATACTATAGAAGAAAATAAAGCAGAGGCCCACTGTTACAAGTTCCTAAGGGAAATGAAATATTCCTAGAAAGGATTGAATCCACTAGGAAAATTTTTTGGTTTGACCACTTCAGGGATGAATTGACTACCCTGAGGATAGAAGATTAATGGCCCTCGTAAGTTTAGCCCTGCTACTGTACCTGCTCATGGCATTTAATTTACCCAAGAAAAACCTACGAAAAGGAAAAAAATGTGTTGACATGCCAGGTAACATAAATGTTCTCATTTATTTCACATGACACTTAGAAAAGGATAGGCTTTGAGCTTTTTTTCATAATGGTTATTGTTTAATTTCACAAAACATTCTTTTACTCCTACAATATAGGAAAGTGTAGATAAAGCTGCCATTCTGCCATCCTCCTATTGTTAATCATGTTTGCTCATGTCTCCACCATTCTCTCCTCGCTTTTCAATATGGAAACAGTCTAGAGTGTTTAAATCTTCCATCTTCCAGATATTTCTCATTTTGATAATCATTTCTATTGCTGGGCTTTGTTTTTAGTATATTCTCTTTCTTTTGAAGGGATGCTGAACATGAAATAAAGCATTTCAATCTGTTACCTCACTTTCTGCAGCAAAGGAGTCTTCATTGCCCTGCTGACAATAGTCCATGAAAATGTTAAAGTTTAATCATTTATGTTTTTAACCAGTCCCAGATCTTCTCAGAATAGCACAAAAGAACATAGGAAGTGTGGGGTAGGTAATGCTATAAGGAGTGGAGTTGTCGAAAAACCTTGCCCTTGTTGCACCTGTTTATATTGCCAAGAACATCCTTGCTTTCAAAAGGATTGTTTGTTGTGGTAGTAGTTTGATTCTTAGAGCATCAAAATGATCAAGTTCTTACAAATCCATAATGTCGTATAAAACCCTGGTAATTTATCAACTCGGGGCACATTTCCTGACACTCAGACAGGGTCACTATCCCTGAAGCCTTGCTCTGATCTCTGAACTCTGTCAAAAACCAGGGAACATACTGTTTATTACTATCACTCCAGGAAGGTACAGCTTTTTCCCTCATTCTCCCCCTCCCAAATCTATCCCAAACTAATTTGTTGGTTCTATCCTTTATATGATAGGAATTTGAGGAAGCTGTAGTGACCTGTGGGGAAGGCCAGGAAAATTGTGGTAAAAAAAGAACAAAATTATGATTCTTCCACTAACTCTTGGGGTACAGAAAAGGGTATACAACCAGGAGAAAACCAAGAAATCTGGTTATTAGTGCACTCTCTTCCCTGACCCTTTTAAAATTATTTGAAAAGTATAGTCACAATAATTTCTATTTTTCAGATGAAGTTCTAAACTGATAACTCTGGTGTTGTTTTGTGGAATATTTTCATTTCATTATTGTAGGTATTTAAAAAGTAAAAATACACTTATTAAAATGTGTCTGGCAACAAATCTGGATCTCTGAGTAATGGAACAGGTACAAAAGAAAAGGATTTATTCAGTGGGATTTCTTTTTTTTTTTTAATAATTAATTTTATTTTATTATATTATGTTAATCACCATACAGTACATCCCCTGATTCTGATGTAAAGTTTGATGCTTCATTAGTTGCGTATGACACCCAGTGCACCATGCAATACGTGCCCTCCTTACTACCCACCACCAGTCCATCCCCTTCCCCCACCCCCTCCCCTCTGAAGTCCCCAGTTTGTTTCTATTCAGTGGGATTTCTTAACTGCAGAGCAAGTTCTGGCATTTCAACAAGGAGCTATTAAGTTCCAACTGTGCATTCAGTAAATTGGCCTTTTAATAATGTGGTCTTAAGAACCTTCCTTAATCTTGTTCCTTCAGCCACATAAGAGAGTGGGGAAAATCCCAAGCACCATTACCCAGCAGTGTACTAATTTTCTATATAAGTGATTGGTACCGAAGGCAGGTTGAAATCATAATTCTCACATAAACCATTCATCGGGACTTATGTATAAATAAAGATTCTGCAACTCTTCATTAATAGTATCATTGGTTACAGAGAAAGCATTGTTTGCAATATACTTGTAATATACTTTAAAATGTGTCTATTTTCTTCTATATTGGTATTGCAAATAATTATAAGCATCTGTCCCAGCAAGCAAGGTAATTGGACAGCAGTTCTCTTTGTGTAATCAGGTCTTGGTGATTGTGTCTTAAGAATCAGTGAAAGAGGGGTGCCTGGGTGTCTCAGTCGTTAAGCATCTTCCTTCAGCTCAGTGTGTGATCCTAGGACCCTGGGATTGAACCCTGATTTGGGCTCCTTGCTCCGCTGGGAGCCTGCTTCTTCCTCTCCCACTCCCCCTGCTTGTGTTCCCTCTCTTGCTGGCTGTCTCTCTCTCTATCAAATACATAAATAAAATCTTTTAAAAAAAAGAATCAGTGAAAGAAAGACATATATCTCATTTTAATTTACATAATATTCATCAAATTCTGGAGTTGGTGAGGTAAGGAAGAACTACACATGGACATGGAAGAGGTTCTTTATTGGCTTCCCAAAATGTGTGTGCTTTTATAAAAGCTTAACAGGAGGCCAGCCTAAGAATCCAAGAAACAGGGAGGCTCTGAATGGTCTTTCGAAAACTGGTCCTTTCCACCAAAAAGCCAAAATTGATGAGAAAGGGGAAGGGAAAGATGCATGCTTGATAGGGTGTTAACACAATCACACAACAAAGAGCAGTAGTAGCAGGCTTCACAGGAAGCAGAAATCAGAGATTTAGCAACCTTGTCCATCCCCACGTGGATCTATAATACAAAGCAACTTCTAGCAAACTAATTAAGGTTTAAGGTTGCCCATGGTGTCACCAAAGTGATGGCTTGGGCAAGTCATTCCCCAAGGCACTCCAAATAAAATTAGAAAAAAACATAAGAAGAAAATCTCATATTGTTTGAATAAAAATGCCTTTAGGAGACTTGGAAATTTTTTAAATTGATATACATACAACCTAAATAAAAAGAGTATACTGCTGAACACAGTTTTAAGGCAAGACTTCAAGACCCACAACCAATAGATAATTGCTCCTTAGTTCTTCCTGTATAGAAATTATGGAGCTACACAGAGGTTGAGAGCTAGAGGGTAGGGGTAGGTGTAGGGATAGGCTTTCATTAAAGTTACTAAGGTTTGGTAAACCTGGCTTGTATAAAATTAGATGAATGGCAGCCACAAAACAGATCTAAAACAAAGTTTAAGCTTTGACTTTGTCCCTGATGCCTCATTGATTTTGTTATCCTAAGGCCTCAACTTACTGTGATAGAATGGGAGAAGGGTGGGTATAGTTTCAAAGTGGCCATTTATTTGTTGTGAACTTCAACATTCAAGGAATTTTGAATTGTCTATCTAAAATATCAAGGTATTTTTTATCAGATAGTAGGAAAGAATACACTTTGAAAGTGAAAAAGTATTATAGAAAGCTAAAGGTTTATATTTACAACTTTAACTATAGCCTTGCCATAAACAGTATTTTAAGGAGACCACACAATTTTATTGCATATTAACATTGATGGCCAAAAGAGGCATTTGAATGCTTCTTTAGGCAACCCTTGGTAAAATAAGGCTGGCTATGCATCCAATATGGGTAAAGTAGGAGACCACCTCTGCAAAATGTTAATGTTTAATTATCAAACTCCCATTAGACTAAAGAAGCTATTCTAGGAAGATGCTATGCAGTTGCATTGTTCGTGACTTTAGTGACTATTTAATACTAAATTGGGCCTCAAATGGGATTTTTAGTACAAAAGTCACCTTTGTGAGTGACAGTCCAGCTGGCCAAGGTTTACCCTTAAAGACTCATTTAGGATTTTATTTTTCCAATGTGTGCAATGTATTAAATTCATGAGTATCCTTGCTGACATGAAACACAATGAGTTTAGATACATAAAAATAATCATTCCCTTGCATTAAAACATTCTTTCCAAACAATTCTCCCCAAACTGATGTCATGAAGCTGATTGAAGTTTACAGTATTAGTGTGTTTCTATGGAATTGATAGGACCAGTGGACTCCAACTCAGAGATTCCTTATGTTCCTTAATGTGGAGACTTTCCTTCAGACACTTGAAGGTCAAACTTACAAACCATCAGTTAAGGGAAAGGATATATCTCTAAAATAGCAGGGTAACTAATAAATATATATATATATATATATTTAATACATATATTTTTAATATATATATATTTTTTTCAAAGTTACACAAACCCCGAAAGTCCTAGGGTTTGAGTTCCCCCAGGAGTATATCCTGAGATAAAATTCAAATGCAGTAAGTTTTTTGGGGAGCTGACAACAAGAAACAGCCATAGATGAATGGAAAAGTGAGGCAGGGAAGGGAAAGAAGACAATAAAATATGGCAATAGGAGCTCAATCTTGATGTGGAATTCTGAAGAAATTTATCCTGACTGAGAGACAAGGAAGCTAGAATATTTATCCACAAAATTCCCATCAGACTTTGCTTAAGGATTGCTTCCAGGACCATTAATCTTCTGGCATTTCAGGCTTGCCCTCCATACAGAATAAGTGCTCCCACAGGGAAAACAAAAACAAAAACAAAACTTCAGGCAGAGAGCCAAAGGTGTTAGTAGTAAACAATCTCCAATGCATAGAAGTGAGTGTCAAGAAACATGGATGGGTCACCACGACCATCTGTTACACCTTTACTAACCAAAATGTTGCCCATTGAGCAACAACATCAGAATAAACTGAATTCTTTTTAGAAATGCAGAATTTCAGGTCCCACTTCAGATCTATGCATATTAAAATTTGAGAACCACTGTGGTACAACATATGGGGGAGGGGGAGGGGGAGAGGGAGAGGGAGGGAGAGAGAGTGAGAGATTGAGAGGAGATAGATGCAAACCTCTCAAAAGAATCAAGGACATCTGAGTGCTATTTTTAGCCAAAAGAAACAAGAGTCATCTGGAATTCTAAGAAATCCCTTCTCAGTTGTCCACTAATATCCTTTGTCAGGCCAGCAAATCTAAACTTTCATAGACAAACTTCAACAGGAAAAAAGTGCCCCTCCCAACAGAGGTACTTGTAAGATAAGACTCCTGTGAAAAATTTAATTAATTAATTAAAAAAGACTCCTGTGGCTTTAATACCAAAGGGTGTAGGATCATTGCCTAAAGGCTGCCTAGAGCTTTAGCACCTCAAGAATCTGCAAGCAGAAAACTAGTCTAGACCATCATAGTAGGTGCTTCCTCAATTCATTACTATTTCCACAGTGATGGTTATTCTGATCCAAATTTAATTAAAGGTGCTAGAAAACACATCAAAATGAGAAAATGTTGACTGGACTACAAAATCAGAAGCAGTGATGGATATTGTTAAACTCTTCAGTCCCCCTAAAGCAATCCCTTGAAGGGCCATGCTGCAGACCATCCAGAAATAATTGTCAATGCTAGGTTTTCCACATACATACAAGGAAGGTGGGGGTGGGGAGAATGCTCTTCTCACCCTAAAAAGTTAACAGATTCTAAGGGAGATTTAGGATGGGAAATTTGCATCTGGAAACCATACTGAATTAACAAGCCCAAGATCATAAAGTAAGAAGATTCAGATGGAAAAAATCTGTTATACAGGCAACCAGCCATCCATCTGAGAATTTTATTATCACATTCACAAGAAAGATACACTCTACTGAAATCTGAATTGTAATTTCAATTACAAATTTCAGTACATTGTAATTGCATTATAATGTACTGTTACCTCCATGAGGAATCTATAAAATTATCATAAACATGATATCTAACATGCATCAAGTATATATATATATATATATATATATAACACATATGCACTTATATATTTTCACCCATATAACTCTCAACCCTATAAGATGAGGTACTATAATTAATTTCCATTTTACAGATTGGCAAAATGACTCAGAGAAGATGGTTAACTCACTTATACAAGGGCTGCACAACTAGATAGTTGCTGAGTTCAGATTTGAACCCAGACATATGGTGACTCATAAACCCACACTCTTATCCCCAAGGCTCTTCTATCTCATTATGAGATACTCTGTCTCTTATTGTCAAGCCAGACATATTTAAAAACCAACCCCTCAGAAGTCAAAACATGTTTAAAAATCATCAGACTATCAATTAGATAAGAACTGGAGGATTTTCTTTTCTGCTCATTAAGTTTATTTTTTTAATGTTGAAAGTAGATGATATCTCTTCAGTGCAAACTCACCTCTGGATACATAAAACATTATCTATAGCAAAATTAATCTTATAAGATGTAGAAGGTTGATGGGTACACTCCCTTTTAGAGGCTGATGATTTCCTTAAGGCTAAAGTCATTTGAAATCTAGTGTTTAGTTGAAAAGAATCTAGATTTTCATAGCAATCCAGGGGAAAAGATTGAAAACATGAATAAAGCATAAAATTCTCTGAATTATGAGGTTTGCTGTACTATTCAGGTGTACTGTCAAACTGCAGGAAAAAAGAAAGAAATGCAGAAAGGACACATAAGGGCTCTGAGGAGAGAGCAGTGGTGCAATCAACATTTTATCATAGAGAACGTGTCAAAATAAGAGAATACCAAGGAAACCACCAATGTAAAATAATAGACATTTAGAAAGAGTAATAAAGACTTCTAGATAGAGAAACATTAGTGGAAGAATGCAGGTTAAAGAGATGCATTTATCTTTAGTTTCACAACTAAAGCTCAACCTGGTCAAGCAAATTTAATCTTTTCACAACAAGAGAACAAGAAAAAAATATGGAAAAATCCAGCTAAAAACTTACAAGAAAGGGAGAGCAGGGGACAGGAAGAGGGAAAAGAAAGAAAGCAAAGGGGGAAAATGAATCAAAAACAAGAAAAGTTAGAGAAAAAAAGAGTACATTCAATTTTATAGTTTCTAATAAGATTGTCCAACCTACTAATTTAGCAACGTGTTTGAGTAGAACATCAATTTATCAAAGTAAATATTTTTGTTTAAAATTATCAGTACATTTAAAGAATTTTGTATTTTTTTATCAAGAAGAGTAAATTGAGGAGAAGAATGTTTAAAGGTCTCACAGGAGAAAAGTGAAACTCCCTGGACACCTGATGAAATGGGGATATATGTGAGTATCAGGACAGATCTTAGAACAGTAAAGACACAGCAAACAAAACAGCAAGTAGCTATCTCTGAAGGGTTAAAAGGCACAGAAGGCAATACTATAGAAACTTTTTTTGATAATGTGGATTTTTTTATAATAATATTTTTTATTATATTATGTTAGTCACCATACAGTACATCCCTGGTTTTTGATGTAAAGTTCGATGATTCATTAGTTGCGTATAACACCCAGTGCACCATGCAATACGTGCCCTCCTTACTACCCATCAACCAGCCTATCCCATTCTGGGAAATACTATAGAAACTTGACCTAGAAGTACAGGTTGATTCAAACTGATATTTAATGGTCAAATTCAACATACTGCACATGACGTTGTCTGCATTTGTTTTGATGCTGGTAAAGGGTCCAAGCTACCAATCCAAATACAAACCCATTAAGTCTCACGATCATGACAGGACTGAATGTAAGAAGCAAACACTGATTCAGCCCATCAGTCCCTAAGACCTCCAGCATACCTAGACATTTCATGATGCCTCTGCCCTCCCTGAAGGGAAGTTTGTAACAAAAGCTCCAGCCTATCATATGTGCACCAAGATAACCCAGCAGACATCTCTGAATACAAACAACACAAGAACCTCCAATGCTGTTCTCCATCTGGCACATTTATCGTCCTCTTGGAAGGCCAGTAAATGGGGAGTGTATTACTACACCTGAGTTCATCCCTGAGATCGAATTCCAGAGGAGCCAATATCTGAATTATTTTCTCTAGTGCTTACCCAAGGTCCCCGAGAAGGAGGTGTCAACAACAACTTGTAAGTAACTTCCCAATATAGAAAATGGGGGGGGGGGGAAACATGCTATTAATAATGACATCTAGTTTTATGGGGCCAATGTAAGAACATATGGGGCACAGGTATTCAAGACGTATCCATGTGCAAGCGCAAAACTGCAGAAAGGTGTGAAGAGGTACCTCATCTTCCCCTGTCTGAGGGCTTCTGTGGGCATCTGTTGTGGTCTCATCTGAGAATTCACTGAGGAAACCGGGGAGTAAAACCCTCAGAGGGCACCTGAGGGAGTCCTGCAACTTACTGAAAGGGAAAAAAAAAAACGGAATAAAATCAGGAACAATCCCACAAACTCCCTGGGTATTGATTGGGAGAGAATGGAAGAGGAACCAATTAAGAGGTAATTTAATGGAATTTGTTAGCTCCTTTCAACTCCAAAGTTCTCCAAAATACTGAAGGCTTCAGACGCACCTGCCAAATGGAACTACATAGTGCCTGAATGCAGGCAAAGCCTAAACTCTAGCAATTTATATCAATAGAAAAAACTACAGTGGTGAGCAGCCATATTCTCATTCAGCCAAGCATTATAAAGAACACCAACACAAGACAGCATTTGCTCCAAAGATGGCCTGTACCGAAACCAAAATCCCCCAACTCAGGGCAAGCTTAGGGTCTTTTTAAAAATACATATTCTGTCTTCGCTGAAATAGCTCAGTTGGGAGAGCGTTAGGCTGAAGAAAAATATATATTCACTCACAACAACTTTGAGAGTCAATTGCCTACAAATGAGATGATTATATAGTTTAGGTAGTTTGCTTTACTTATCTAAGGAACAATAGAAGGAAGAAAAGAAAAAAGAGAAAGAAAAGAATTCTGGGAAACAGACCAAAACAAGGTTCCCTCTTAGAGAAGAAGAAAAAACCTTTAGTTATAGCTGGCTACACAGAAACCTCCAGAGTTGACACTCCATTCCAGCATTCTCTATATACACGTCAGTATTGTAACTATACTGCCTTACTAATTGTCCAGTATACTATTCTTCCAAAATAGCTTGATCCTGCCAGTGCCCAAATCCATGACTGACTGTGAAATCCAGAGTGAACTCTAGAAATGAATTTTTTTTCTTTGACAGCATAAGGCAACGTTGATAATTCAACAAAGGAAGGAACATGATACTTTTGAAGGTGATAAATAGATAAACACAGAAGGGATAACACCATTTCATTTTATATACACCAAATATAAATGTTTATCATCCAAGTATCCAAATGCACAGTATTCTTGCATATAAATAAGAACCAAATGCAAACAGTATGTCAATTGAGCTTCAATGATCAAAATCCCTGATGATGCAAATATTTCAGTGTCCTTAACTAGAAGTAATAGAAAAAGCCCCATGTATAATATAATAAAAAATATTATTAAAAAAATAAATAAAATAAGTAAGTAAATCTTTAAAAAAAAGATTAATTAATTAATTTTTTTTTAAAAAAAGAAAAGAAAAAGGCCCATGTAACAGTCTTATAGAGTTGGCCCAGTGGCTGCCCTTAGCCAAGAAACAAGGTTATTCAAGTTATCATTTATCACTACTGTGCAGCCTGGATTCCTGGGAATTCTCCGGGGAGTTTTGAGTGGCCTGTACATCACCAGCCAATTAGAAAGTGATAGCCAATTAAAGAGAGCCAAATCAATAACTTTGTTTTAAATCTTACCACAGAACCATTGTCTATTCCTTCCTTTGCAAATAGGGATGATTGAACTCCCCTATCCCACTGGACCAGCATGAGGAACCATCGCAAATTACTCTTAGCTTCTATGTTGATAGTTTCAAGGATAATGACTGTATTGGTTTATAGCGTGAACATCAAACCTAGTGTTTTTCCAAGGAGGCTCTCACAACCCACTAAATCATTTACCTATCTCATGATTGCTTAATTTAGAAGTTCCTGTTCTGGGTATTGAAGTGGCTAAAATATTTTAACAATTAATTACCCTAACTTCACTGTGCTGCTTTCCACTCACTTACAGAAGACCCTCCTTTCTGGGGGATAAGGATATATATTTTTCCATCTTTCTTCATCACTGTCTTCTCTTGGCCCCTAGATCACTCACCCACATTCTCCAAGGTCTTTGGCACAACACTCTCAGTTTGTCTTTCTACCTCAACTCCAGTGATTAGCCTATGTGTCTTAATCATGGTGCAATCCCAACTTCTTTTACTACAAGGAGTTTCTCCTCCATTCCATTTTAAAAACCTACTCCCAGGGCCACACACTGGACTTCATCTCCCACCAGAACTGCTCCATTTCATAAATCTTAAATGCCAATAGCTCTTTCTTTGAGCACTACCTGATAATTGTTAAATTTACTGCAATACTCCCACTTCTTTTGTTCTTCATTTTCATTGAGTTCTCCAATCCTGTGTGCCTTCCATTTTCATCAGTCTATTGGTCCATTTCTGACTTCACTTTCTTCCTTCCCTAGCTTCAAGTTTGTGATCTAATCTTGAAACACCCTCACCAATACCTTCAAATCCACTATCTCCTTAGGTAATTCTACCAAAATTATCTTGAAAATCTTTAGCCTTTAATCAGCCCAACCACTTACATTCTCTATTCATACATCCAGGCCACCAACCAAAATTGGATTTTTTAAAAAATCAAATGAATGTGTCTAGTGCTCTGAAAAACCATAGTCTCCAAAATAAAGCCCTAATAGATATGGCCACAGGTACCCAACAATCTTCCCAAACGTCCCTTGTCTACAATTTCACTTATTTAAAAAGTAGACAGCAGTTACCATTTCTACTTCTTCACCAGGATCCTATTCAACCTTTCGTCTTGCCACAATCTGACTTTTGTCCCCAGAAACAGCTTCTGTCTGTTTTGCTCATTATACTTGAAGGTAAGAACTAAGTTTTCTTTATCCCTCAGAGTATAGCATAATAGTATCAGCAGACATCACTGACATTTGTTAAATAGTGAATGGAGACCAAGAGAGGAGATGTGACTTTATCAGAGTGTGTGAACCCTTCATGAGCTTCAGCAAATATGGCAATGATTCAGGACAACAGATGGTAAAGTAAGGAGCACAAAACATTGAAACAATTTCTTTGTGTTCCAAACACCTAGGAGTGACCAGAGCTAGACTAAAAGAATGCGAGTATGGCACGAGTACTGAATCCTAATAAATCAGAGAAATATGAGGCTTATCTACTTGGAAATCCATTTTGCTTCACTTAGCCATGTTACCAAGATCCCAGCAAGGCAACAAAACTTCCAGGCTTCCCTTGATCATTTTGTTGCAATAGAATTATCCTACTTCATCCACTCATTGACCAAGAATCATGGGAAAGTATCCTAGAAAACTTACATAAAAGTTTACTTGCTTTCTTTCCTGTCAGCCTAGAGCACTCTGAAGTTATAACAGCACCTATTACATATGTAAATGATTAAAAACTCCAATAATCAGGAAGTAATGCCTGAGAATGATACAGTGTACATCTCTCTAAATCTACATCAAACCGGCTCCTAACTGCATCTCAGGGATGTAGGAAGGCATTTTATTTGCAAAGCCAGCCAGGACTCTCCCCTTTTGCTCTTGAGGACTTTTTAATTCAGAATCCCGTTGCTCAGCACACCATCCATTTAAGAGTCAAAGGGGAAAGGTACTCTTTGTTTAGGCAGGGTAAATTAAGTCCATTTATAAGCCCTTGAGCCAGTGAATTTTCCCAGTAGGTTGCCACAGAGTCATTTAGCTCTAGCCTGTGTAATTGTGATACATTGAAACAATTCTCTACTGGAACAGTGGGGTTCATTACAAAGTGCATGCAGGCACAGGTGCTGATGTGAGGCTTGAAGGACTGGACGGAGTTTAAGTGAAATAGCTCCACAAGAAAATGTTTCTCTAAAACTTGGAGTAATCCAAAGTTGGGAGAGTTTCAAAGGAAGCTCAAAGGGTGAGGAGTAAAGAATAACAGAGTTAATTAGGAGGGTTATTACCACTGGAAGCTTCAGGCAGGCAGAAACCCCAGTTAAACAGACTCCCAGACAAAAATCACCAGCTCTTACCAGCTACATAGGCAAACTGCCAGGCTTTACAAAAGACATGGTTGGCTTCCCAAGTCACACCTCTTGAGACTCGGGAATAGAGGAAAATGAGGAGGCACAGTAGCAGCTGAGATAGCCAAACTACTAAAGCAATGGCCCCCAGGAGACTCAGTTATGCAGAGTAGGAAGCAAACAGCAGTTAAATCATTTTCCAGTGGGGGTTTGTGCCGCACAATGTAATGCACTTATAGTTGTACATATTTTTATAAATTTTCAATTAAGCAATTGGATTCTTTTCTTCCTAATTGAAGTAATGGTACTTCAAGTGCAAGCTTCTCCTCTGGAAATTCTTCTGCCATATGACTGTCTATAGGGGGCATGACTATAGGAGTCACCAGGAGGTAGACAGGACTGCTGTAAACAGGTTGAAGATTCTAGGCACACCCTTGTAGGAGATTACTTTGAGATTCATTTACAGCTTTCCTCAGATTTATTACTCTTGGGAAGTTGTGGGCTGCTTCCTGCCCTCAGGGCCTTCTTGTGACTGGGCTGTAGGACAGGCTCCTTTGAGCAGGCCTGCACTTGCTTTCATGTCACTAATGGCAGGATTGAATTACCTCATGCTCTAAGAGTCTCCTAAAAGGAGAAATGTTTGGTCCTCCCTCCTCCGCCCCTCAACACGCACTATCCTTCCTTCTTTATCCAAGCTTCCTACACAGATTCTTTTTCTCATTATTCTTTTTCAACCTCAAGTCCCACATCCTTAATGAAGCCTTCAGCTCACATAGATTGTCTCCCTCTTTTGAGCGGCTATGGCACTTAGGGAAGCAATGTGGCAGAGTGAGAAAAAAAAAGTTTTGAGTCAACAACCTTACACATGAATGCCAGATCCAGAATTTACCACCTAGGTAACTTTGGAAAAGTCATTTCTTCCCTCTAAGGCTCAGCTCCCTCATCTGTAAAGTGAACATAACCATAGTCCCTACTTCATAAGGATTTAAAAGTATTAAATAAGAAAAACAGTAACAATCATCACTTATATTTGACTTACAATGTGCCAAACTCTTTTATAAGTATGTTGCATGTATTAATTCACTTGCTTCTGAGGCACAGAGAGGTTAAGAGCACACAGATGATGGGTGGAGAGAGGAATTAAATCTAGGGAGTCCATGACTTTAACGTCTACACTATAATGATATGCTATATGTACAGTACTTAACAAGGAGTCTACAAATAACGTATGATCAAGAGGGATGAAGGGGCCTCTCTCTGACCACAGGAAAAAGCATAGTACATACCACAGAAGAATACAGAATTTGGAGCAGGGGGAGAAATCCCACCTGTGTGACTAGGACAGAATTACTCTACTGCCCTGATCTTCAGTTTACTCATCGGTAAAGTGGAAATAATGACAGCACCAACCTCTTATGATTGTTATGAGGAATCGACGGCATGCAGTAAATGCTCAGCAAATGCTAGTTTAGTTCCTCATTGTTTGCATCCATCATTTGACACTTAACTACACTGCCTCATGTTGCTGCTTCTCTCTTCATCTGTGGGTCCTGTCTCACCCAGTTTATGATAAGCTAAAGCTTATCACAAGAACTAAGACTATACTCTAAGCTTCTTGATAACCCTTTAGCATAATGCTGTGTCAATACAAAGTTCTCAATCAGATTTTTAACTTTTATTGAGTGTATGCTTGGTCATACACTCAATAAAATGCTCAAATGCATTATCCCCTTCAAGTCTCATAACCATGTTTTGTTTGTTGATGGATTTTATGCTTCCTGGCATATAATTCTACTGAGAAATGGAACATGTCCTGTTCTTTGGGACTAATTTCAATGACTGAGGATAATTTCAGAATTTCCCAAGTCTTTTTGTTGGCTGGTAGAAATTAACCTTCCCTCATCCTTCTTTCTAAATATCCTTGACTTGGTGACATTTTTGAAACAGTTGTCAGTGTTTGTGCAGGCAGGAGCCAGGTTCTTCCTCTGAGGCTCAGCTGTATGAAACACCTTGAGATTCTTTTTCCTGGGACCTTTACCCTCAGTTTTTTTCTCACCCTTTTGTTTTATTCATCATATTCAAACCTCAGAGGACATGGAAGGCAGGGCTGTGTGACAATACTGATTCTTAGCATACATAGGGCCAAAGAGGACAAATTGCAAATTACATGTAAAGAAATAAACCCTAAAGCTTTATTTGAATCAGCCAAAGAGTCATAATGCAAACATGTTGAACCACGTATCTGTGTTCATTATTTTCATAATTGTGGCTTCATAATTGCTTCTGATAAAAAGCAGGGAGTGAAAATTCAACATTGAAACATAAATAACCAACAGACTGTGTGGGAAATGCACTGTACTAAGGATTTACTTTCCCAGACAAAAGAGTGAAAATAAGTGGCTTTGCTGCTACTGAATTCAAAGAAATGGAATTCAGCTTTTTCTGTAGTTACCATTTCAAGCAAATAATTTACAGTGTAAATGCAGCAGAGGTTTTTGCTGAACAAATGGTTGTGCATTGTGAATGGGGTATAAATTAAGGATACTGTTTTTTCTGAACCTACAAGTAACTTCTCATCATGTGTCCCTCTGCACTGCAGTTTGATTTCCATGTATGGAATGTGTTGCTTTGAATCAAAGCCATGGAAACCAGCATCTCTTTGAGTGGTGTGCAATCACAAATGCGTGGAGGAGTACAGTAATGCAATATGGTGCTTTAATTGAGTTTAAGTTAATACCACAACTTAGGAATATCAATTTCTATTACTTACATTAAGACTAATCTATTGGATGTAGCAGTTAGAGGTAGGAGAGATTAGAAGCCACACATTGAACTGGACCTGCTTAAAGAGCTACCTATAGTTGCTGTTTTTATCCCCTTGGCTCTGAATAAAGATGTTAAGTACCCATCACCAGAACACCTTACAACTCAATAATCTAATTGGACCACTTCTAATTACCGAAACAGCCACCATTATTGGGTACCTGTGATCCAATAGACTCTGTGTTACACATTTCGCTTGTCTTGTTGCATTTAATCCTTACAACAGCCTTGCAAAGCAGACATCATGACCTTTACTTTACAGATTTGGCAACTGACAGGGAGGTTAAGTCACTTATTTATGCTCACATAGCTTTAAATTGTACAGGAAGGATTGGACCAGGTCTGTGTGAATGCAAAACCTATGCCCTTTCCAATGTCAAGGGCTGCCTCTCAGCTTTGTGAGAGGTTGAGAAAGGAAGTGACAATTTTCAGCAGTACTATTGACCTATTGACTAAAAGAAGGTTACACACCATCTCAAGAATCCCTTCGTCTGGGATTTGGTGGTGAAAGGACAGCATAATGATTACCAACATGAGCTCAACATTGGAAAGACCTGGAAAAGCCCCACTTCTACCACTGCTGGTTGTGGAATCTTGGATAATGTACTTATCTCTGTGTCCTTAGTTTTCTCACCTGTAAAATGTGGGTAATAATGTTAGTAAATACCTTATAAAATTATAGTATGAACTAAAAGAGATCATACATGTAAATGATCTGACATAGTGTTTGGCATATACTAGGTGCTCAATGAATCTTTGCTATCGTTATTAGTATTATTTAATATTTTCATGTATAAAGTAAAGGAATTTTCTATCCTCCATTTAGAGGTATGCCTGACTTGGCATTCTAGCAAAAAGCAACCGTGGCTTCTACCTCTAGTACACCACAAGCTATGTTCCAACTATAAGACATAAGCTGTAGCCATAAGTTATGTTCCAGGTGTAAGACTTACCAGCTGTAATAAGGCCTCAGATTTTCACAGACCTTCAAATGTGCCATGCCAGGGGAGAAAAACAAGTCTCAGATTTTTTAAATGAACATAAGATTTTTCTCCCAAAATAGCCAAATTCACCTAATCAGCCCTTCAAGTCACCTGCCTTAAGTGTCTTCCCAAATTCCAGAATCCTTTATTTTAGCCATGATCCCTGAGAACCTCTTTACTGGGTCATACCTCAAACAGGTTTTTAAAGTCTCCTTCACATTAACCTTTTTTGTTTTTACAAAAATCTGTTCCCTTTAAAACACTTTGCAAAAAAAAGTGGTTAGATTAATTTACCTCATACTGTATGAAAACCTGAGTTCCTAGACCCCCACGCTGAAATATTTAGTGTGCATGTACTGCACAGTCATACCTATCATTTATTTTTAATCCCAATAGGTTTATTTTTGCCATAAAGCAATTGCAGCTTTTATTTCAATAAGGTAAGCAGAAGCGGTGCTTATTAAGAATGAGTTTCATCCCCAGGGTCAAACAGCTTACCAGGATTGAGTGAAATGGCCATTTTTTGTATTATGTTATATTAGTCGCCATAGAGTACTTCATTAGTTTTTGATGCAGTGTTCCATGTTCATTGTTTGTGTGTAACACCCAGTGCTCATTGCAATACGTGCCCTCCTTAATACCCATCAGCAGGCTAACCCATCACCCCACCCCCCTCCCCTCTGAAACCTTCAGTTTGTTTCCCAGAGTCCATAGTTTCTCATGGCTCGTCTCCCCCTCTGATTTCCCCCCTTTCATTTTTCCCTTCCTTCTCCTAATGTCCTCCATGCTATTACTTATGTTCCACATATAAGTGAAACCATATGATAATTGCCTTTCTCTGTTTGACTTATTTCACTTAGCATAGTCCTCTCCAGTTCCACCCATGTCGATGCAAATGGTGGGTATTCATCCTTTTTGATAGCTGAGTAATATCCCATTGTATATATGGACCACATCGTCTTTATCCATTCGTCTTTTGAAGGACATCTCGGCTCCTTCCACAGTTTGGCTATTGTGGACATTGCTGCTATGAACACTGGGGTGCATGTGAAATGGCCAATTTATAAAAATATGTTTAAAAAATATTCCACATGTTAAAGGAAACATTAGAAGAAAAGTAAAGCACTCGGAAAAGTGAAGGATTTCTCTAATTTTATTACAGCTGCAACCAGATATTAAGTCTTTAAGAAAGGGGAAGTCATTTTATGATACCATCCCCACAAAGCTGTAGAACAGTGTTTAAGTAGCAATCTGTCTTCCATAGCAGCTCCCTAGAAATAAAGAGGAAGTGTCCTATGACAACTTAGTACCTTAAACTAAGGCAGACCAAATTTCTTTAACAGCAATCTCCACCCCCTCACTCTCTGCTCCAGCCCAAAGAACATCTTCCAGTTGTTCCAGTGTTCTGTACTCTTTCATTCCTCCAAGACTTCACATCAGCTATTCCCTCTGCCTAGAATATTCTTATCCTGCTACTTCACCTGTTTTACTCTTAATCATCTTTCTCAGGCGCCTGGGTGGCTCAGTCAGTTAAGCATCTGCCTTCAACTCTGGTCATGATCCCAGGGTCCCGGGATTGAGTCCCGTGTCAGCCTCCCTGCTTAGCAGGGAGTCTGCTCCTCCCTCTAACCCTTCCCCCTGCTCATGATCTCTCGCTCTCTCTCAAATAAATAAATAAAATCTTTAAAAAATCATCTTTCTCATCTAAAATGTCATTCTGTCAAAAAGCTTTCCCTGAACCCCCTTCTCCACAAGTCTTGGTTGGTTGATACTGCTATATGTGATAAAACATCATGCACTATCCCTGTCAAAGAACATATCATATCACAATGATAGTAACTGTTTATTTGCTAGCTTAATCATTTGCATTAAACTGTAAGATCAATAAAATAGAGACAATGTGTTTCTTTTTCACCATTGTATCTCAGTACCTAGCACAATGCCTAGTAAATAAGCATTTGTTGAATCAAATTGAAAATAACTGTATCTGAACTTCCATAGACACAAAAAGAGTAAACTTATGATTTGGAAATGTAGCCTTCTCTGACTATATAGTGTAGCAGTTATGAGCTAGATTTTAGAGTTAGCCAACTACACTGTAAGATTTATAAGAGCAGTTACCATGACCTTCATTTCTCAGTGTTGAGGATATGATGTGAGCTCGGTAAATATCCAGTGAATGAATGAATGAATGAACAACTCTCATTTTAGACTTTCTCCCAATTAGGAAAATCTCATGTCCTTTGAGCACAAGTGAATCCCCACTAGGACCCTAACACAAAATCTACTTCCTCCATGAAGCCTCCTTTAATCCCCACTATCCCCTTAAACAGAAAGCGTTACACCAACCCAAACGAATACAGAAGGCAAACCTATAAAATATGAGTATTACATAAAGCTTAGAAGGAATAGTCAATAGGATGGCCAACCTAAACAGGATTCAAAATGATCTCAATAAACCAGAATAAAATTTCTAAACCAAGAAGACTCAATTTAACTGAAATATGCGTTAAATCCAGCATTTAGTTTCAAAATATCAATTTCACAAGTATAGGATAGGGAGAGACTGGTTCTGACAGCAGTTTGTGTGAAATAGACCTGGGGATTTTAGTTGGCCTCAAGATCAATATGAGTGGGATGTGACTGCTAAAGATGTGAGTGCATCTAAAGGTACACTAAAAAAAGTATTTTGTCCAGTTCACAAAAAGCAATGGTCTCATCATGCCCTGTTCCAGTCCAACCACATCTGTGGTATCATTTTTTAAATATTTTAAGAGAAACATTTCAAACTAGATTAAGTTCAGAATAAATTAACTATGGTGGTGAAAGAGTACAAAAAACATACTATATGGTAGGTAGCTGAAGGTCCTGGGGATATTTGCACTGAGAACAGAAAGTTTGGGGTCAAGGAATATAGCATCTCTGGTCAGAAAGAAAAGAACAAGAGGTAGACTGGTGAGGGGTATATGTAATTTGAAGAAGTCCCACCAATGAATCTAACACACACACAATCTACCATGCCCATCCCATATACATGGTTGAGTACCCTGCTTAACCCTCCTCTCCATCACTGGAAAAATTTAAACAGAAACTGGATACCCACTGTCAAGGATATGGAAGAGCAAATTATTTTTTGTAGTCAGTTGTTGGAGGAGATGTCCTGAGTAATGGCTCCAGGTTTTGAAGATGCTATGATTTTATATCCTTCTCTAAACTCCTAATCATCTAGCTTATCCTGTTCCTCTGGCAATTACTATTCATTTCCTCAGACAGTATTTATATAAGACCTTTGTGAGAGTGGATTCTATGCATACAATTTTACACAAAGTATGCTGTCAAATATTTAGAAAGTAAATGAATCCTTGAATTGTAAAAAATATTAAGGCTTCAGAAAACTGAATGTTAACAACATTTACTGGGAAAACACAGGATTGGGATTGAGAATACCTGGATTCTAGACCCAGTTCAACCACGTATTAGCCTTTTGACCTTGGGCAAGTCATTTGAAATTAAGTAATATCTTTTTTCTCATCTGTAGGATAAGAATAATAATGCCAGCCTTAGCTATCACATGGAGTAATAATTAAATGAAATAGTATATGATAAACTGTATGGTGTAGGAGTATTTCATAAACTATAAAGCACCAGGCACCATTTAACCCACTGGCTTATGAATAAATTATTGACTACCTCTTCGGCAGGTTTCTGTTGCTATCAATATCGGCATTACTCCCCATACCACCCACCTCCTACCCTCATCGCAAGAGCACATAACCCTTTCTGAAGCCATTTGGACCTTCCTATGAGGCCCTATTCCTCTCCCTGCTTGTAATTATAAGTGAGTACAATGAACCTCCTAACAGTGTTTTGAGGTAATGGAACCCATTCAGTAGTAGAAAATGGGTGGTACCTATATAGCCTTTGTAGCCTGTCTTTTAAGAACTCCTTCCTACCCTCATAACACCTAACCAAACTCCCAATTCTTCCTCTTATCCCTATGATGAGGAGGAGAGCCATTACAGCACCCACAGCCTTCCTCTCTCCAAACAGCCCCCTTGAGCTTCCCTCCCCTTCCACTTTACTCCAGTAATTTACTTTTTTCAGCTGGCTTCTGAACAACTATTCCCTGAAAAGTCTGTGAACAAAATCTAGACTAAAGTGCTAAAAGTTGATACTGTGCCTTTTCCCCTCCCTTCTCTGAGAACTATCCATTGATAAGGAACAAATACCTTCTTATCCCAATGGAATGAGCCATAAGGGGATGGGATTACCATCATTTGGGGATACTGAAACCTTTCTGGAATCCTTCACATATTCTCACATAGGCAACAGATTACTCTGAAAAGAAATTCTTCTTCCAGTCCACCTCTATGAAAAGAAATGCCTCCCCTAGTCCACCTCTACTCTCTGAGCCTAGTCACCTTTTGATCTGTAACTAGGTGTACATAGTTGGCCACATAATCCAGTCTTGGGCTTGAAAAATTGGGTAGCTGACAGCACTGAGTTCCCAGTGATCTGTAGGTTGTGGTGTAAATACTGATAATAAAGTGAGGATGTGTGCCCCTTCACATCCTCCTCTTCATGATTTTCCTAGATAAAGGTGGCACATACAGAATCAAATGTACATTTGTGCTTCTGAGGATCCACATAGCAACTGGATTCACTGACTGACTCTAAAGCAACAGAAATATTTAAAGTGACGTGAAGAGTCAGCCTCTTCACACACACAAAAAAAAATTGTGCTAAAGCCACTGGTAAGCTTTCATATTTAGACACTAATAAAATTTAAACAATTTTCATAACCTTTTGACTTAGGAAATCATTCTTTGTATTTAACTTCTCCCTCCACTTATTCTTATAAAGTCAACTGGATAATGGAAGAATAAATTAAATCAATGCAAACAGCTGTATATCGCAAATCACATTCATCTCTTTATACAGACAGGCATAGCCCTAAACTTACATAAGTTGCTCCAGACAAATTTATTAAGCTAGAGTTTGCAGTAGTATCTGCTGTAAGAAAAAAAAATCATGTTTTATTTAAAATTTTGTCATAATATATGGACACCCATATAAAGAAAAAAAAATCCTTCTCATTTCATGTTCTATGCTAGGACAGTGGAGAATCACGAACCAAACCTATAGGATCCATATTCTAGCCTCACCTCTATCACTAACCAGTTGTGGGTCCCCAAGCAAATCACTTTCCTTCTCTGGGCCTGCATTTATTCAACTATAAAATGAATATAGTCAGACCAAGTCAACTGTTGCCAAATAGCAGTCCATAGACAGGTACCAGTCAGTGACAAAATATTTATCAGTCATTTCAGAGCAAAAATGAGATAAAGACAAGAGCACCTGAGTGGCTCAGTCGTTAAGCATCTGCCTTTGGCTCAGGTCATGATCCCAGCGTTCTGGGATCCTGGGATCGAGCCCCGCATCATGGTCCCTGCTCAGCAGGAAGCCTGCTTCTCCCTCTCCCACTCCCCCTGCTGTGTTCCCTCTCTCACTGGCTGTCTCTCCCTCTGTCAAATAAATAAATAAAATCCTTAAAATAAAAAAAGAGATAAAGACAATGTAGTAAGTTTTTCATTAAGATAAATTTAGTCAATTTTTAAAATTCTGAACTTAATGGACTTATTAGTATAGGACCACAAAAGATCATTATTTTATTACTTGATGATAATAGAAATTGTAATACTTTTCTTTAATAATGTCTCTACTTGGAACATTCAAAGTTAGCAAGCCTATCTTAGATCTCATGTTTTGATTTTTTAAATATTATTGGTATATTACAATCAAAATCAATTAGATGGTACCTAAAATCTCTTCAAGCTCTAAAATTCCTAGGATTATGAATCCTCTAACCCTTGCTTGCCCAAGGTTTGCCATCTCTTTAGAGCCACAATCAAAAGTTTTGTCTTAAGATCCATTGTATTGAGTACCCATTTCAGAAGCACTTCTAAGAGCTGTTAATGGAATTTGTTAAAACTTGGTGGGTCTCCTTTACCCCCCATTACAAATCCCAATGAACTTCAATCTATAATGTCCAAATGTTGGTCACTTCCAGTATTTGAGGATACAACTACGGCTGATGTTACACTGAGAAAGAGGGAGAAAGGAAGGGAGTGAGAGAGGAGAGAAGAGAGAGGGAGGGAGAGACAAAGAGGACAAACAAAAATCTCACATTCCATCTATCCAAAAGGTTTGGGGATGCCAGGAGTATTTGCTTTAAACATCACTTGCCCCCAACATGAAGCTTTGCCTTTCTCAGTACCAAGCTAAAGAGTTTACCCAAGCTCTCCTCACTGAAGTCATCACAGATCCCTTTTAATACACAGTGATGCCACTACCTCACATAGGTGCAGAGGTTTGTGCTTTTCAGAAACCTTCTCTACACGTTTTCTGTTTGGAGCTATTCTTTATAAGCTGAGCTTACTACCTGAGGAGGGCAGATCATTGGCATCAAATGTATCACATGAAATCAAAAAATAGTTACCACTAACACAGGAAGAGTCTATATTATCCTGATTTAAAGTAGTGTTTATAAAAATGCCCCAGTTTACTCTTGGCGGCCCAACAGAAAATGAGTTTTTGGTGTGTGTATTTGCTTGTTTTGTGTGTGTTTGCATGTGCGTGTATGTGTGTGTGACATAGCACATTTTTTTAAAAACACAGCTCCAGGTCAAGAGTATTTGGCTGTATTGGTGACAAATCAAGCCTGGTTTTGTTGGTTTTGAGAAAAATTCTCCTAAGGAGAATTTAGAAAGCTGGAGAACATTAGCCTCATGGATGGGCCAAGGAGTTTTCAAAAGGAAAAAAAAAATCAGAAACCTGAAATGAGGTAGTACTCGCAGTGAAATAGGCAGGAAAGGGGCTCTTTGATGTCATGTTTCAAAGACATTTGAAACGATCAGGAGTCTCCTTAATGCAAAGCCTTTGAAACCAAAGTTGTACTTCAGGTTGGAAGCAATATTAGAAAAGAAAGAGCTTCCATGAATTACCCTGTTCTGAGGCAGTGAAGATTATCTTAAAAGCTAGTGAATAGTAGAGTTTCTTGCCAGTGAACTGCAACCTGTCAGCTTGTCATTCTTTGCTCCCTTCCTCCATACAGTGAAGGAAAGGATAACCGAAATCAATGGGGTATTTTGTTACAAGGTGGCACCATAGAACAGCAGCCAGCACAGTATTTGAAATATGGAAAACATCCAAAATTTGGTTGGGTTGCGGTGGTCACAGGATAGCCATATACTTTGTTGTTTAAACTGGGACTCCTTTTAGGGTGAAAGTGGCAGCTATTAATAATTACACTAGGACAGCAGGTATAAACTGTAACTGTCCCCAGGCAAACTATCATGTCTGATCACTCTAGTTAATTCAGAGAGTAAATTTAATTCCAGACATGGATGACTGAATAAAGGCTGTAACAGTCTGATTTTAGACAGAGTACAGTCAAGTTGGGGGCTACCACTTGACTCAGAAGTAGGGTGATTGTTCAAAGATAGCCAGGTGTTCTCCAAAGAGAGCTCAAGTCTGTCTGATTGTGTCTCCAATTTAAGGCTTATAATGTTTTTAATTACGTAAAACTACTGATTAAGAAAGACAACTGTCACAGCAAAGAATAAAAAGCATGCAAATAATTTGACTGTATTATCATATTACCAAGAGTATATAACAGACAAAATAACTTTCCATTAAAGATCCAGTGATCTCAAGAGAATGAGAGAATTGTTTCTCCCACAGGAACCCTACCAAACAGCTCACTCTACTGCCAATAAGCTAACTTATACCAAAATACAAGTGGGTCCTATTGAATACCTATGAACCAAGCCTTTCAGGCCCAACCTGATTGCTTGAGTTGAAGGATAGGCCCTTCTAGCCCTTCTTATAAGAAACTGAAAAGTGCAATGGATCCACAATGCAGCTTTTATAACATCTGACCCTTTTTCAGCATATATCCAATAAAAATCTTTCTGAGTTGAGAGCCTACCATCCAGTCATGCAGTACCCATTTTCTTAAGTAATATTTTCAGCTTCCTCAGAAAAGAAACTTGTCAGTCAGGTTGATCAAAGTATCTACTATGCCATTAAAGGCCACTTCACCAACAAGCAGCCACTTGGAAACATTTCAAGGCTTGTTCCAGAATAGCTGGAAGCAATACAGTTCTTGGATTGTAAAATCAGGGAATCCCAACAGTTCCAATAAATTGGAGTTGCATTATCCTAGATCCCTTAAGGAGAAGAAATTACCTTGTTTGTTAATATCAAAGAATCATGTTGTTCAAAGTCAACACAGCTCTGAGGATATAGAAAAATGTACCTACTTCTGCACACCCAGTAAACATCCTCAATTCTAAGCTGCAAAAAGGCTTATTGGCAAAGAAAATATTTAAATTACCCTTGTAGCCTGTGTCTCCTCAGCAAAACACCAAATGGCCCTTTCTTCAATGACCAAACTAATGGAGAAAATATATATCCACAGATGGTCACAAGACATTTATTGAGCCAATTATTATAATCCATCTCACCAATGTTTTTATCATATATTAAGCAGCTATCAAAGTGCCAGAAAGATACCCAGAAGGTAAGCAGCAAAAGGGAGGTGTGGTGGCTAGTTAAAAGCCTGGGTGGTTATTCCTGAGTAATTAAGAGCTAGCTTAAACATTCATAGATTATAACCTTACACATAAGGCGAGCTCCTGACTAACTTTAAGCGCCTTTCTAATTCTCCCCTTCTAGTCAGACTCTCGATGCTATGCCAAAGATGCTAAAGACTTGTTCATTTCTGATAAACTAAATGCTAATAAATTACTTCTCTACTTCTGCATATTTTGAAAGAGGATTTTAGTGGACAACTTGCCTTCAAAGATAAACACACCGATAGTGGGATGAGACAAGCTAGTTTAAGGCAAATGTCTCTAAAAAGAAACCAAAATTCTAGCTTTTTCAGCAACTCACTGGTTTACCTTGAGAAAGTTACTTTACTGCCATATTTTCTCTTTAATGGAAACAATGGAAGCTTTGAACTAGATGACTTATAACTATACTTCCAGTATAGACAGTCTGTGTTAACTTTGGTCAGAAGAGGCTAGGAGTTAAGATGGTGGAGAAGTGGGGGGACCTTAAGCTTGTATCATCCCTCAGACACAGCTAAATAAATATTAAATCATTCTGAATACCTATGAAATCGATCTGAGGACTAAGAGAACAAACTGCACATCTACTGGTAAAAAAAATGGTCACATGGTGGAAGGTTGTGAAGAGCTGTGAAGAATTGTTTTTGGGAAAAAAAGAATTGCAGGTGCTGTGGAGGGGAGGGAGACTTGATCATGGAGAGAGGAGCAAGAGAGAAAATGAAAGGGAGAGAGAGAGACAGAGAAAAAACCAGCATGCAGGGGATTGCATAAGAAAAACTCTTCCCCAAAATCATTGGCTGGGAAAAGGAGAGGAGCTGACCACAAGTTTTTATAAGCAGCAGAGCTCAAAATCTGAAGTTTTAGAAGTCCATGCCACCACCGGGGTCATGCCTGGTGGGTTTAGCAGTGCTCCATTTGGGAAAGCGTTCAGAGACCTGGGGGTGGGCAGCATGGTCTGAGGATCCCTGGGTCACACAGGGAGAAACAGTTCCTCTGCTTGGAGTGCATTTGGGAGAGGTGGCACGGCCTCTCCAGGGACAAAAGAACTTGCCATGCCAATGTGCTGCCCTGTTCACTAGCATAGGAACAAAGACACTGGCTGAGAGCAGTAAACCTTGGTACCAGCTTTTTGCTATCGTTTACCATAAACTTCAAATCACTGCATGTCATGCAACCACTTTTCTGGGACAAACCAGCCCCGGCCACAGTGCAGCAAGACCCTCCCACAGAGGATCAGCTCAGGTCCCTAAAATTTGAAGTTTTGAAACCCAGCCACCCACCCAAGACAAAACACAAGAGTACTGTGCCACCTGGCAGGCAGACAGCTCAGACATAGACAAGGTGAAGTCAGGGATATAACAGAAGCTGGGGACACAAGAGGGGTGATTGCTTACTCTCCTGTGAGGGCTTCCTGAAGAGTGGCAGGTGCCCACTCCCAGGACAAGAGAGCAGGGGGACACTATTCCTCCCTCCCCCACTCATCAGCACTGACAGATTTCAATGAGCAACACAGCAACCCCCAATGGAGGCTGGAGCTGCTTACACTAAGTCCTGCCCCCCTGCACCCTGCAGGTACATCTCCATTAAAGCAAGTCCGCCTGAGAATCAGTGCAGCAGGCCCCTCCCCCAGAAGACCAGCACAAACCCCTCACATGCACCAAGTTTATTGCTCATAGAGTGCTACAAAGCTTCAGATCTAGGGGAAAGAGGATCTAGCTTCTTTGGTGTTTTTTTTTTTTTGGATTTAACTTCTTTTAACAATCAGACCAAAACACACCCAGTTAAAGCTTGCCACATGGGGGACAAGGTCTGACCACCCCCCACTGCAGGCAAGGAGAAACTCTGCAGAGGATTGACCTGAGGGAAGGAGCAGCCAAAACACAACAGCAGAGTGCACACTCTGAAAACCTCCTGAAGCTCCAGGCCCAAGGCAGTATAGGTGTTCTCCTTAAGAAACCCATTAATTTCAGGAGCAGGAATATAACAGGCTTTCCTGACAATCACACACGAAAAAACAGATACCTAGACAAAATGACAAGACAGAGAAGTCATCCCAAAAGACAGAAAAGGAAGAAGTAACCACCAGATACTTACTCAATATAGATATAAGTAAGATGTCTGAACCAGAATTTAGAACAACAATCATAAGGATACTAGCTGGGCTTGAGAAAAGCATAGAAGACACTAGAGAATCTCTTACTGCAAAGATAAAAGAACTCAAAACTAGTCAGGGCAAAATAAGCAATGCTATACTTGAAATGCAAAACTGACTAGATGCAATGACAATGAGGATGGACAAGCAGAGGAATGAATCAGTGTTATGGAAGATTAAATTACGGAAAATAATGAAACTGAAAAGAACAGGGAAAGAAAGGCTTTGGATCACGAATGTAGACTTAGGGAATTTAGCAACTCCTTAAAGTGTAATAACATTTGAATCATAGGAGCCCCAGAAGAAAAGAGAAAAAAAAGGGGGCAGAAGGTTTATTTGAGCAAATGATAGCTGAAAACTTCCTTAATGTGGGAAAGGAAACAGACATCAAAATCAAAGAAGCATAGAGAACTCCCATCAAATTCAACAAAAGCCAGCCATCATCAAGACATATCTTACTCAAATTCACAAAATACACAGACAAGGAAAGAATCCTGAAAGCAGCAAGGGGGAAAAAGTTCTTAAGGTACAAGGGAAGACAGATCAGGTTGTCAGCAGATTCGTCCACAGAAAATTGACAGGCCAGAAAGTAGTGGTGTGATATATTCAACATGCTGAATGGGAAAAATATGTGGCCAAGAATACTTTATCCAGCAAGGCTGTCATTCAGAATAGAAGGAGAGATAGAGTTTCCCAGACAAATAAAAACTAAAGGAGTTTGTGACCACTAAACCAACACTGCAAGAAATATTAAAGGGGACTCTTTGAGTGGGGAAAAAAAGACCAAAATCAACAAAGACTAGGAAGAACAGAGAACATCACCAGAAACACCAACTTTACAGGTAATACAATGGCACTAAATTCATATCTATCAATAATCACTCTGAATGTATATGGACTAAATGCTCCAATAAAAAGACATAAGGTATCAGAATGGATAGAAACACAAGACCCATCAATATGCTGCTTACAAGAGACTCATTTTAGACCTAAAGACACCTGCAGATTGAAAGTGAGGGAATGGAGGCAATGTACCACTCTGGTGGGGGATGTTGATAATAGGTAGCTATGAATTTGTTGGGGCAGGGGATATTTGGGAAATCTCTTTGCCTTCCACTCAATTTTGCTGTGAACCTAAAATTGCTCTAAAAATAAAATTGCTGTAAAAAATAAAATAAAATAAAATAAAATAAATAAGAAAGTGAGGGAATGGAGAACCATCAGTCATGCTAATGGACACCAAAAAACAAATCTGGAGTAGCCATACTTAGACAAACTAGATTTTATTTTTTTATTATTTTAAAGATTTATTTATTTATTTTAGAGAGAGAGAAAGCATGAGCTGGAGGGGCAGAGGGAGAGGAAGAATCTCAACCAGACTGCATGTTGAGTGTGGAGCCCAACACACGGTTAGATCTCACAACCCTGAGATCACAACCTGAGCAGAAACCGAGAGTTGGACGATTAACTGATTATGCCACCCAGACACCCAGACAAACTAGATTTTAAACAGAAGACTGTAACAAGACATGAAGAAGGGCATTATATCATAATTAAGGAGTCTATCCATCAAGAAGACCTAACAATTGTAAATACTTATGCCCCTAACTTGGGAGCACCGAAATATATAAATCATTTAATAACAAACATAAAGAATCTCATTGATAATAATACAGTAATAGGGGACATCAACACCACACTTACAGCAATAGACAGATCATGTAAACAGAAAATAAAAAAGGAAATAACGACTTCAATGACACACTGGACCAGATGGACTTCACAGATATATTCAGAGGACTTCATCCCAAAGCAGCAGAATACATTCTTTTTGAGTACACATGGAACATTCTCCAGAACAGATCACACACTTGGTCACAAATCAGGTCTCAACAAGCACAAAAAGATGGAGATCATACCATGCATATTTTTCAGACCACAATGCTATGAAACTTGAAGTCAACCCCAAGAAAAAATTTGGAAAGACCACAAATACATGGAGGTTAAAGAGCATCCTATTAAGGAATGAATGGCTTAACTAGGAATTTAAGAAGAAATTTTAAAAAACATGGAAGCAAATGAAAATGAAAACATGACAGTCCAAACCCTTTGGGGTACAGCAAAGGCAGTCCTAAGAGGGAAGTATATTGCAATACAGGCCTACCTCTAGAAGCAAGAAAAGTCTCAAAAACACAACTTACACCTTACACCTAAAGGAGCTAGGAAAGGAACAGCAAATAAAGTCTAAAGCCAGCAGAAGAGGGGAAACAATAAAGATTAGAACAGAAATAAACAATATAGAAACAAAAAAAAAAGTGGAGCAGATCAACAAAAAAAATCTAGCTTGTTCTTTGAAAGAATTAATAAAATTAATAAACACCTAGCCAGACCTATGAAAAAGAAAAGAGAAAGGACCCAAACGAATAAAATCAAAAATGAAAGAGGAGAGATCACAAACAGCACCACATAACTACAAACAATTATAAGAGAATATTATGAAAAATTATATGCCAACAAACTGGGCAACCTGGAAGAAATGGACAAATTCCTAGAAACATACAAACTATCAAAACCGAAACAAGAAGAAATAGAAAATTGAACAGACCCATAACCAGCAAAGAAATTGAATCAGTAATCAAAAATCTCCCAATAAATTAAAGTCCAGGGTCAGATGGTTTCCCAGGGGAATTCTACCAGACATTTAAGGAAAGGTTAACACCTATTCTTAAACTATTCCAAAAATTAGAAATGGGAGGAAAACTTCAAAACTCATTCTACAAGGCCAGCATTACCTTGATTCCAAAACCAGACAAAGACCCCACTAAAAAGGAGAATTATAGGCCGATATCCCTGATGAACATAAACACAAAAATTCTCAATAAGATACTAGCAAATCAAATCCAACAGTACATTAGACAAATTATTTACCATGATCAAGTGAGATTTATTCCTGGGTTGTGGGGGTTTTTCAATATTTGCAAATCAATCAAAGTGATACACCACATTAATAAAAGAAATGATAAGAACCATAGATGCAGAACCATTTGACAAAGTAAAGCATTCATCCTTGATAAAATCCTTAACAAAGTAGGTATGGATGGAACATTTGTCAGCATCATAAAGGTCATATATGAAACACCCACTGCTAATATCATCCTCAATGGGGAAAAAATGAGAGCTTTTCATCTACATTCAGGAACAAGATAGGGATATTCACTCTCACCTTCACTATTTAACATAGTACTGGAAGTCCTAGCCTTAGCAATCAGAAAACAAAAAGAAGTAAAAGGCATCCAAACTGGCAAAGAAGAAGTCACACTTTCACTATGTGCACATGACATAATACTCTAGGTAGAAAACCCTAACGACTCCACCAAAAAATTGCTAGAATGAATAGATGAATTCAGCAAAGTTGCAGGATATAAAATCAATGTACAGAAATCTGTTGCATTTCCATATACCAATAATGAATAAACAGAAAAAAAATCAAGGAATTGATCCCATTTACAACTGCACCAAATATAGTAAGATACCTAGGAATAAACCTAACTAAGTGGGTAAAAGATCTATATTCTGAAAACTATAGAACACTTATGAAAGAAATTGAAGAGGACACAAAGAAATAGAAAAACATTCCATGTTCATGGACTGGAAGAATACACATTGTTAAAATGCTTATGCAACCCAAAGCAATAGACACATTTACTACAACTCCAATCAAAATACCACCAGCATTTGTCACAGAGCTCAAATGAACAGTCCTAAAATGTGTACGGAACCACAAAACCCCTGAGCAGCCAAAGCTGTCAAAGCTATTCATCCATCAAGAATGGATGCTGATGTCCACAATTGCCAAAATATGGAAAGAGCCCAGATGTCCATCAACAGATGAATGGATAAAGATGTGGTGTATGTATAATGGAATATTACTCAGCCATAAAAAAGAATGAAGTCTTGTCATTTGCAATAACATGGATTGAGGTAGAGTGTATTATACTAAGTGAAATAAGTCAGTCAAAGACAAATACCATATGATTTCACTCATGTGCGAATTTAAGAAACAAAACAGATCAACATAAGGGAAGGGGTGAAAAAAGAGAGGTAAGCAAACCATAAGAGACTGTTAATGATGCAGAACAAACAGGGTTGATGGAGGGAAGTGGGTGGGGGATTGACTGAGTGATGGGTATTAAGGAGGGCACTTGGGTTTTTTGTTTGGTGGTTTTTGGTGTTGTTTTGTTTTGTTTTGTTTTTTAGGAGGGCACTTTTTATGATGAGCACTGGGTGTTATATGTAAGTGGTGAATCACTAAACACTTTTTTTAATGTAAAGTTCCATGATTCATTACTTGCATATAACACCCAGTGCACCATGCAGTACGTGCCCTCCTTAATACCCATCACCAGCCTATCCCATTCCCCCACTCCCCTCTGAAGCCCTCAGTTTGTTTCCCAGAGTCCATAGTCTCTCATGTTTCATTTCCCCTTCTGTTTACCCCCCCTTTCTTCTAAATTCTACTCCTGAAACTAATGTTACACTATATGTTAACTAACTAGAATTTAAATAAAAATTTTAAAAGAAAAAAAAAAACGCTTGGCCAGAAGAAACTTCATCTACAGAGAAGGCTGACCTTATTTACAAATTTTATTTGTATAGACATTAGGATCACCCTACCCCATATACACTCAAATCCAGATACTTGGGTGATAGTTTCAGTCATGCCAATTGATTATTTGGGGTAAATGACTTAACTTTTCTGGGTCTTTATCATTCTCTGTAAAAGTAAAGTGATGAAATGTACCAGTAAATTTCAAATGACATTCCACAGAGGCCTTGGATTTCATATGCCTATAGAGCTATGAATTCCTCAAGAATCGCCAAGAGAGAAGGCAGAAGGAAAGACGAACAGGAAGGCCAGTCATGTGAGACTTTTGGACATCTATCCCTATCATGACAGCAATCAGAGTAGATCTGCTTTTTATCTATATTACTACTAGGGTTAGGTAATATTTCACTTGAAAAAGGGGTTCAATAAATGAAAGGAAATTTAAAAATCATAGAATGAAGTTGTTCCCTGAGTTCTGTTTCATAAAGAATAAGTAGTTATTTGTTAGATGACTGATTCTGTAGATCTAAACCAAGCACCAGCAAACTTTTTCTGGGAAAAGCCAGATAGTAAATATTTTAGGATTTGTATGCCATTCAATCTCTGTCACTACTACTCAACTCTGCTATTGTAGTGTGAAAATGGCCTCGTTGAACAATTTATAAATGAATGGTCATGGATGGCTGTGTTCCAATAAAAATTTATTTATGGACCCTGAAATTTGAATTTTATGAAATTTTCATGTGTCATGGATAGTATTCTTTTGGTTTTTTCCAATCACTTTTAAATGCAAAAACCGTTTTTAGTTTGCAAGTCAAATAAAAATGGGTGGTGGGCCAAATTTGGCCAATAGACCATAGTTTGATCAGTCCTGTTCTAGAATATGATACAAAAGAGAAAGTCAGATGGAAAAACCACAATATTAAAGGTTATAATCAGTAAATGAATTTAAAATACTTACAACTGAACAATCTCTCTTTGCTGTTATTTACAACGTAGTCTGGAAAAATGAGAGCACTAGAGGTAAGCACATTGTGTGCAAAACCACATCTGCTATTTACTAGCTTTGTGACCTTGAGCAATTTACTTAACCTCTCCAAGCCTCAGTCTCCCCATATGTCATATAGAAGTAAAGGCCTTTTACAATCTGTTGGAGGAAATGTGGTACAAATTATTTGGAGAACAATTTAGCAAAATCCATAAAAATTGTAACTGCTCCTACTCTTTGACTCAACAATTCCACCGAGAATTTAACCTAAGAATATATTCACAAAAGTATGCCAAAAGAAATGTACATGATTGCTCACTGAAGTATTACTGATACTAGCTCAAAACTGGAACAACTCAAATGTCCTTTAATAGGGGACTAATTAAATACATATCATATTTATCTGATTATCTGCTATGCAATCATTAAAAGAATGAAGTAGATCTGTATGAAATGCTAAGAATCCATCTCCAAGGAAGATTATTAAATGAAATTAAAGTAATTTCTTATAGTAATTATATTTGTTAAATAATTGTTTAATGGTGATGATCATAGTTCTGATTCATAGAGTTGTCGAAAACATTAAATGAGATAATGCATATAAAGAATAACAATTTAACTTCTTAGAAGGAAGGGATTTTTTTCCTTTGTATTCCCTACAGCACCTAGGTCTATGTCTGACACGTAAAGGTCCTAAATACAGATGTGAGAGGCAGTGTTTAATAGATTGAGGCCATAGGATTTTGTGTTAGACCTGGGTTTGAATCCTAATTTTACCACATAATTGTGTTACCTTAGACATTAACCTTTCTGAGCATCACATTCCTCACCTTTAGAATAAGGAGGGGGTGGAAAAAACATAACTCACAAGGCTATTGTAAAGCTTAAATCTGCTAACATTTATAAAATGTCTGGTATATAGGCTTTGGTGGATATTTTCGATTTGTGTCTCCATATTCATTCTCCTCTCTCTGCTCTACTCTGGGCCTCAAATGGAAAGTCTATTGACTACATCAGTTGGGCTCCTTTGCCCTTGGGCTTTCAATTGAGTCCAACCAATGAGCAGCACTGGCAAGAAATAATATAGGAGGAAAGAAAGGTCAGATTATTTATTCCACCCACTCCTTCTCTGTCAGGCTGTGATTTGGCAGTTCTCATCATGTGGCTCTCTCATTACGGATCCCCTTTCCAGTTTACAGTAGCACTATTTTCTCCCCTTGTCCCTTCAAGTCTAGGGTGGTGATCACCTCCTACTGTTATTAGTCTCAGGGTACTTCACCATCCCTGTTGGTTCCCATAATCCTGTTCACACCTTTGTAAATTCTCCCTTCATCAGTGTCTCTTCAGTTGTCCTTTGAGTGTGTCATCTGTTTCCTACTAGAACACTGACTAACACATAAATGCTAAGTAAATATTCATTACATTACCCCAACCTTCTGAATACACATTTCTCAATATGCTGCTTTCATTTTTTTTAAAGATTTTATTTATTTATTTGACAGCGAGAGAGAGACAGCCAGTGAGAGAGAGACAGCCAGCAAGAGAGAGACAGCCAGCGAGAGAGGGAACACAAGCAGGGGGAGTGGGAGAGGAAGAAGCAGGCTTCCAGCAGAGGAGCCTGATGTGGGGCTCGATCCCATAACGCCGGGATCACGCCCTGAGCCGAAGGCAGACGCTTAACAACAGAGCCACCCAGGCGCCCCTGCTTTCATTTTTTTAATCCAGGAATACCCATTCCAAAATGTAATGTTAATATTGGTCCAGATCAATTTTTTAAGCAGAAAGCTTTCTCTGCCCAAACCTGAATGATCCTTCATTAAAGAATTGTCAAATATAACAAACTTCATAAAGTCCTACCTTCTTATTTGCGAATATAATTTGTTGAAACAAGGAAAGAAGAGGTAGGAAATACGTCTAGGAGATTTAACAGAAATCTCTTGGTGTAATTTGGTTGACTCTTCCAAGGCCCAAAAAACAAAACAAAACAATCAAAACAAAACAAACAAAACAAAACAAAACAAAAACAAAAAACAAAAAACAAAAACATTTTCTCTTCATCTTTGGGAGTCACAGTTCTGCGTTAATGAATCATTTGGACCAGGCCAATGACAACATATAGTTGCATAAATCTTGAGCAAATTTCTAAAAATAGCTTTTGATAATAGAAAGACCAGAGGTATCACATACAAAAAAAATATTTTTGTTTGTTTTAAAATAGTATAATGTGTTAGTAAAGGGTTGGGGAAATGGATATGCTCATTCAAATTGGTGAGAATACATATTGGTAAATACTTTCAAGAAAGTGGCTTGAAAAATAAGTATTAGCAATCAAAATGACTAAGACATTTGACAGATTTGATCAAATAATTTTGGAAGAAATAATGAGAGACGCAAAGATATATGTAAAAGGATATTCTTGCAAAACTGTTTATTAAAATAATATTAATGTTAAAATAGGGGAATTGAGTAAAATATTATAATCCATATAACTAAGTACTATGTAATCATTAAAAAGTATGTTTTCAAGTATATTTGAAATCATAAAAAAAATTCATGACCTATCATTAAATGTGAAGAAGAAAGGTTTATGTATATATAAATGTGTAGATAGATATAGATACATAGATAGAGAAATACAGATATAGATGCATAAGGGTAGGCAGAATAATGGCCTCCCAAAATTTCCACCTCCTAAATGCTAGAACCTGTGAATATGTTATTTTATGTGACAAAAGGAACTTTGTACATGTGATTAAAACATGTGATTAAGCAACATAACATGGGGAGATTATCCTGGATTGTATATGGGTAAATCCAATTAAATCACATGAGTCCTCATGTAGACATGACTACAGAAGAATTGTCAAAGGGATGCGACCTTGCTGTCTTGGAAGATGGAGGAAGGTGATAATGAGCAGACAGCCTCTAAAAGCTGGAAAAAACAAGGAAATGGATTCTTCCCTAGAGTCTCTAGATAGGAACACAATCCTGTTGATACCTTATTCTTGGCCCAATGAGACTTGTTTCAGACTTCTGACCTAAAGAACTTTAACATAATAGGTTTGTATTAAGTCACTAAGTCACTAAATTTATGGCAATTTGTTACTTCAGCTACACACACACACACACACACACACACACACACACACACACACCAATTAGCCCTACCACCAATTCTGGGGACCTCTTTGTACTAGTCCAAATTACCATTTTTGTCCTAGTAGTCCCCAGGCATCTAGAGTATGCCAGGTCCTGTCAGTCCTCTGAGACAGGGAAGGCAGAAATCAGTTTCTTGGAAAGCCCCTGGAAAATCTGGAACTTTGAACGTGTTCCAACTTTTTCAATTCTCCAGGAGAAACTGGGATCTGGAGATTTTTCACCCACTCACTCTGTGCAGATCAGGAGGAAGGGCTACAGCAACTGATTTCATATACTAGTTCAAACTACCATCTTTGTTCTCACTGGTTCCCAGGTGTTCAGAGTGTGCCAGGTCCTGTCAGTGCTTTGAGACAGGCGAAACAGAAGACAGTCCCATGGGCACCCTTGGAAAATTGGAGTTTTAGATATGTGGTCTAATTTTTTTCCTCTCCAGAAAAATGCTGGGGGCTGTGAATTTCCTTCCAATCATATAGTGCTGATCCAGTGGTACAGATTACAATGAAAGATTGTCTTGACTATACCTACTGGCTTCAGTATGGCTGGTTTTGCACTCACCTGGGGTAGAGAAGCCCCTCAACTAGTTTCTGGATTTCTCACATAGAGAATTTGACCATGTATTAATGTTGATTTGGTGTGTTGGGGAAAAGGAGGATCCAGGGCCTCCTATTCTGCCTTATTGCTGATATCATCCCTGTTCTCTCCCTCTAGATAGATAGATGATAGATGATAGATAGAGGCTAGATACATAGATATGTGGGGGTTTTTTTCAGATATATTCATGTTGCACATATAGTTCTAGAGTATTCAATTTCACCACAGTTTCAGTTTTTGGTGCAGTGACCACACTCCACCATTGTGTAATTTTATCAGAATGTATTCAACTGTTCTCTTGTTCATGTATATTTAGGAAGTTTATAATATTTTACTATTAAAACAATGCTTCAAAGAACAAACTTACAAAGATATCCTTGTGTTTATCTAAAGAACTGTCTTTTTGATATATACCTAAATGTGCACTTGCTGTGTTACAAAGTATATGAATATTTACTACATATTGCCAAATTGCTTTCCAGAGTATTTGTATCAATTACATTTCCACCAGCAATGTATGAGAATTCCTGTGCTCCACGTCCTCACCAACACTTTATATTGTCAGACTTTTCAATTATTGCCAATGTGATGGCTGTGAAATGGAATCCACTTAACATTTTTATTTTTAATATCCCTAATAACTAGTGAGGTTGTGCATTTTTTCATATACTTATTGCCCATTTAAGTAGCCTCTTCTGTGATTTGTTTATTTCTATCATTTGCCTAATTTTTGTTTGACTTTTACTAAAGTAAGTAAGAACATTAGTACATGTGCTTTATATATTTTAGAGAAAAATCTCTGCTTACTTATATACACTGCTTATGGTTATATTTTCTTGTAGAAACACTTCCAATTTTAATGTAGTAAAATGCTTCTTTATTCTTTTTGCTTTTTGTCTCACTTAAGATATTCTTCCTTATCCCAATGTCATATTTTCTTCTAAATGTTCTATTTTCTTTTAAATGTTTTATATTTTTGTTTTGTAGATTTACATCTTCAGTCTACTTGGAACTGATTTTGGGGTATGGTCTCAAGGAATGATCTAATTTTATTTTTCTATGTGGATTGCTAGTTGTCCCATCATCATTTATTGAGTAGTCCATCCTTTCTCCAAGAATGTGTATGAAGTTTCCATATATGCGTGTGTTGTTTCTGAGGTAGGTCTATTTATCTATCACTGTACCAATATCATACTAGCTTAATAGAGAACTTTATAGTAAATTCTAATATTTTGTGGGATGAATCCTACACATTTTCTTACCATCTTGTTCTTTAAAAATTTCTTGGATATTAAAAAAAATTCTTGAATGCTCTTGCTATTTTATTTTTCCAAATAAATTTTAGGATCAGCTTATTAACTTACACACATGCATGTGCACATCCTCTTTTAAGTTTGATTCAAATAGTATTGAAATTCAGATTAATTTAGGAGGAATTACCATCTCAATGTGATGCTATCCCCAGTTGACTTTTGTAACCTTGCTGAACTTCTTTATATCCAATTACCTTCCTCCCATCTTACATGTTACTGATATTAGTATTTTTAGTTTTATCTTATTTTTATATCCCTCTAATTAGTCATTATTGGTATTAATGCTTTGAAGAGTAAATGCTTATTAAATTTACTCACTTTTAATAATTTCTTACTTTCCAACTCTTCTTACATCTCATTCCTTTTTCTGAATTCAGTGCTGTTCATCACTTCACCCTCACTTTGAAGCCATTGTCCTACTTTCTTCTGACTTCTCTTATTGCTATTGAAAATTCTGCTGTCAGATTAATTTTCATTCCTTGCAGATAAACTGTCCTTTCCTTCTGCTGCCTTTTAAGATCTGCTCTTTGTCCTTCGTTTAGTTTCATTATGATGAAACTGAGTATAGATTTACTTCTATTTATCCTTCTAGGGATCCATTGCACTTCCTGGATGTGGATTAAAGTCTTTCATGAGGGGGGCGTTCCAAGATGGCAGAGGAGCAGGAGACCTAACGTTCATCTGGTCCCAGGAATTCAGCTAGAGAGCAACCAAACCATTCTGAATACCTATGACCACAACTGGAGAACGAAGAAAAGAGTAGCAGAAACTCTATGAACAGAAAAAAAAAAAACCACTTTCCGCAAGGAGGAGAAAAGATGGCAGAGGAGTAGGAGACCCTTTCTCAGCTGGTCCCAAGTCGAGCTGGATATCTACCAGACCATCCTGAAAACCCACAGAATCAGCCTGAGATGCAGGAAGATACATCTGGATCTCTACATCTCCAGTGCTGAATATTGAGGTATGAAACGGGGAGCCATGAATCCGTGCACAGATATTGGAAGATAAATGGAAGGGGGAGGGAGCCTCCATGCTCGGGTGCCGGGAAGCAGTAGCCACTTGCGCTGGGGAGCAGGCTGGACATGAGGACCGGCACCTGCGAGAGAGCAAACTGAGACCATGAGCCTGGGAATGTGTGCGACCAGACTGAAAACTGGAGCTCTGGAGCTCTCACTGGAACCAGACTAAAACCAGGAGCTCGGGAGCGCATGCGTGTCCAAACTGAAAACTGGAGCCCCGGAGCACACACTCAAACTAGACTGAAACTGACAGCTCGGAAGTGCGCATGACCCGATTGAAAACCGGAGCCCTGGAGCGCTCACTGGAACCAGACTGATACCGGGAGCTCAGGAGTGCGCACGTGACCAGACTGAAAACTGGTGCTCTGGAGCGCACGTGAACCACACTGAAACAGGGAGGTCGGGAGTGCGTGCAGGAACCGGGGACGGCTGGTGGTGGTAGAAGCACAAAGGACAGAGACGCACTGGCCCTGGAAGTGAGGGCTGGGACACAGGCTGTGGGGCACACATCATGGGACGCTGCAGGGTTTTTAGCAGCACTGACAGAAACAGAGTTAAAATGGCCAAGAGAACTCAGTGGAGAGCGGACTATGATCTCTCTGTTCTGAGACAGAGGCTAGGATACGGCCACTGCTGCTCTGACTCTCAGAAGAGGCACAGAAAACTGCCAGGGAAAGCTGCCAGAGAACAAAAGCCTGGAAATACCAGCTCACATTGTAACCATCCCCATCCCCCCTCACAGGGGATGGGGCAACTCTACCCAAACAGCGTTGCCTGAATATCAGCGCGGCAGGTCCCTCCCCCAGAAGGCAGGCTGAAAAATCAAGAAGCCGACATTCCTAAGGTCCCTATAAAACAAGTGCACACTGCCTGGGTCCTGGTCAATAATTTGGGCTCTGGGGATCCCCACAATGTCTCCTCATCAGAAAGATGAAGAGGAGAAATCCCCTCCAGCAAAGAAAAGATAACGAGTCTGTGGCCTCTGCCACAGAACCGATGGATATGTATATAACCAAATTGTCAGAAATGGAGTTCAGAGTAACAATGGTCAAGATGATGTGTAGGCTTGAAAAAACTATTAATGAAAATATAAACAAGAATATAGAATTTCTAAGAGCAGAAATGACAGTAAGTATGGCAGAAATTAAAAATGCTGTGAATCAAATGCAGTCTAAACTAGATGCTCTGACAGCCAGGGTAAATGAGGCAGAAGAACGAATTAGTGAATTGGAGGATGGGACGGTAAAAGAGAAAGTTAAAACAGAAACTTGGCTCAAAAAAATCCAATTTCAAGAATGTATATTACGAGAGATTACTGACTCAATGAAACGTTCCAATGTCAGAATCATTGGCATCCCTGAGGGGGTGGAGAAAACCAGAGGTCTAGAAGAGATATTTGAACAAATTGTAGCTGAGAACTTCACTAATCTGGCAAAGGAAACAAGCATTCGTGTCCAAGAAGCAGAGAGGACCCCTCCCAAGGTCAATGAGAGCAGAACTACACCACGTCACGTCATAGTGCAATTCACAAATGTTAGATCCAAGGATACAGTACTGAAAGCGGCCAGGGGGAAGAAAATCCTTACTACAGAGGGGAAAATATCAGAATAACGTCAGACCCGTCTACAGAGACCTGGCAGGCTAGGAAGGGTTGGCAGGGTATTTTCAAACCTCTATCTGAGAAGAACATGCAGTCAAGGATCCTTTATCTAGCAAGGCTGTCATTCAGAACTGATGGAGAGAAAAGGACCTACCAGGATCGGCAGAAACTGAAGGAATTCATAACCACCAAACCAGCTCTACATGTGATATTAAGGGGACTTCTATAAAGGTAAAAAGGCCCCAAGAGTGATACAGAACAGAAATTTACAATCTATAGAAACAAAGACTTCACAGGAAACATGACATCATTACAATCACATCTCTCAATAATCACTCTCAATGTGAATGGCCTAAATGCTCCCATAAAATGCCACAGGGTTGCAGATTGGGTGAAAAGACATGACCCATCCATGTGCTGTCTACAAGAGATTCATTTTGAACCTAAAGATACATCCAGACTGAAAGCGAAGGGATGGAAAACCATTTTTCATGCCAATGGACCTCAAAAGAAAGCTGGGGTAGCAATTCTCATATCAGACAGATTAGATTTTAAACTAAAGACTGTTGTTAGAGATACAGAAGGACACTATATTATTCTTAAAGGATGTGGACATGATAATTATAAATATCTATGCCCCCAATAGGGGAGCAGCTAGATACACAAGCCAACTCTTAACCAGAATAAAAAGACATATAGATAATAATACATTAATAGTAGGGGACCTCAACACTCCACTCTCAGCAATAGACAGATCACCAAAGCAGAAAATCAACAAAGAAACAAGAGCTTTAAATGATATACTGGACCAGATGGACCTCACAGATATATATAGAACATAATACCCCAGAGAGACAGAACACTCATTCTTTTCAAATGCACATGGAACTTTTTCCAGAACAGACCATATACTGGGTCACAAAACAGGTCTCAACTGATACCAAAAGACTGAGATTATTCCCTGCATATTCTCAGACCACAATGCTTTGAAACTGGAACTCAATCACAAGGAAAAATTTGGAAGAAACTCAAACACTTGGAAACTAAGAGCCATCCTGCTCAAAAATGATTGGGTAAACCGGGAAATTAAAAATTAGTTTAAACAATTTCTGGAGACTAATGAGAATGAAAACACATCAGTCCAAAACCTGTGGGACACTGCAAAGGTGATCCTAAGGGGAAAATACATAGCCATTCAAGCCTCACTCAAAGAATAGAAAAATCTAAAACGCAGTTTTTATATTCTCATCTCAAGAAGCTGGAGCTGGAACAGAAGGACAGGCCTAACCCATACACGAGATCAAGATTAGAGCAGAGATCAATGAATTAGAAACCAGGAGCACAGTAGAGAAGAGCAACAGAACTAGAAGCTGGTTCTTTGAAAGAATGAATAAGTTCGATAAGCCACTGGCCAGACTTATTCAAAAGAATAGAGAAAAGACTCAAATTAATAAAATTATGAATGAAAGGGGAAAGATCACAACCAACACCAATGAAATAGGAGGGATCATTAGAAACTTTTATCAACAGCTTTAAGCCAATAAATTAAACAACCTGGAAGAAATGGATGCCTTCCTGGAAACCTATAAACTACCAAGACTGAAACAGGAAGAAATAGATTTCTTAAATAGGCCAATTAACTATGAAGAAATTGAGTCAGTGATAAACAACCTTCCAAATAATAAAACTCCAGGCCCAGACGGTTTTCCTGGGGAATTCTACCAAACATTCAAAGAAGAAATAATACCTATTCTCCTAAAGCTATTTCAAAAAATAGAAACAGAAGGAAAACTACCAAACTCATTACATGAGGCCAGCATTACCTTGATCCCCAAACCAGGGAATGACCCCACTGAAAAGGAGAATTACAGGCCTATTTCCTGATGAATATGGACACCAAAATTCTCAACAAAATCCTAGCTAATAGGATCCAAGAGTACATTAAAAGGATTATCCATCAAGACCAAGTGGGATTCATGCCTGGGATGCAAGGGTGGTTCAACATTTGCAACTCGATCAGTGTGATAGACCATATCAACAAGAAAAGAGTCAAGAACCATATGATCCTCACAATTGATGCAGAAAAAGCATTTGACAAAATACAGCATCCTTTCCTGATTAAAACCCTTCAGAGTGTAGGAATAGAGGGTACATTNCCTTTCCTGATTAAAATCCTTCAGAGTGTAGGGATAGAGGGTACATTCCTCAGTTTCATAAGAACCATCTATGAAAAGCCTACAGCGAGTATCATTCTCAATGGGGGAAAGCTGGAAGCCTTTCCCTTAAGGTCAGGAACATGACAAGGATGCCCACTCTCACCATTATTATTAAACATAGTACTAGAAATCCTTGCAACAGCAATCAGACAACAAAAAGGGATAAAAGGTATCCAAATTGGCAAAGAAGAAGTCAAACTGTCTCTCTTTGCAGATGACATGATACTCTATATGGAAAACCCAAAGGAATCCACTCCCAAACTATTAGAAGTTATAGAACAATTCAGTAAGGTGGCAGGATACAAAATNATGGCAGGATACAAAATCAATGCTCAGAAATCAGTTGCACTTCTATATATGAACAATGAGACTGAAGAAAGAGAAATTAGGGAATCCGTTCCATTTACAATAGCACCAAAAATCATAGGTTATCTCAGAATTAACTTAACCAGAGATCTATATTCTAGAAACTACAAATCACTCTTGAAAGACATTGAAGAAGTTACAAAAAGATGGAAAAATATTCCATGCTCATGGATCAGAAGGATAAACATAGTTAAAAAGTCTATGCTACCCAGAGCAATCTACACTTTCAATGCGATCCCGATCAAAATGCCAATGACATTTTTCAAAGAACTGGAACAAACAGCCTTTCAATTTGTGGGGAACCAGAAAAGACCCCAAATCACCAAGGAATTGTTGAAAAGGAAAAACAAAGCTGGGAGCATCACATTCCCGGATTTCAAGCTATACTACAAAGCTGTGATCACAAAGACAGCATGGTACTGGCACAAAAANTACTACAAAGCTGTGATCACAAAGATAGCATGGTACTGGCACAAAAACAGACACATAGACCAATGGAAGAGAATAGACCCTCCCAGAAATGGACCCTCGGCTCTTTGGGCAACTAATCTTTGATAAAGCAGGAAAAAACATCCAGTGGAAAAAAAGACAGTCTCTTCAATAAATCGTGCTGGGAAAATTGGACAGCTACATGCAAAAGAATGAAACTTGACCACCCTCTCACACCATACACAAAGATAAATACCAAATGGTTGAAAGACCTTGATGTGAGACAGGAATCCATCAAAATCCTAGAGGAGAATATAAGCTGAAACCTCTCTGACATCAGCCACAGCAACTTTTTTCATGACACATCTCCAAAGGCAAGAGAAACAAAAGAAAACATGAACTTGTGGGACTTTATCAGGATAAAGAGCTTCTGCACAGCCAAGGAAACAGTCAAAAAAACTAAGAGGCAGCCCACGGAATGGGAGAAGATATTTGCAAATGACATTATAGATAAAAGATTAGTATCCAAGATCTACAAAGAACTTCTTAAACTCAATACACAGGAAACAAATAATCAAATCAAAAAATGGGCAGAAGATATGAACAGACGCTTTTCCAAGGAAGACATACAAATAGCTAACAGACACATGAAAAAATGTTCAAAATAATTAGCCATCAGGGAAATTCAAATCAAAACCACCTTGAGATATCACCTTACACCAGTTAGAATGGCAAAAATAGACAAGGCAGGAAGGAACAAATGTTGGAGAGGATGTGGAGAAAGGGGATCCCTCTTACACTGTTGGTGGGAATGCGGCTTGGTACAGCCACTCTGGAAAACAGTGTGGAGGTCCCTTAAAAAGTTAAAAATTGAGCTACCCTATGATCCACTAATTGGACTACTGGGTATTTACCCCAAAGATACAGACGCAGTGAAGAGAAGGGCCATATGCACCCCAATGTTCATAGCTGCATTGTCCACAATAGCTAAATCGTGGAAGGAACCGAGATG
>NW_023255341.1:290172-310814 GCF_002007445.2 Ailuropoda melanoleuca
ATATGGTGACTAACATAATATAATAAAAAAACATTAAAAGAAAAAAAAATTTTAAAAATTAAATTAAAAAAAGAAGTTGTGGTCCATATATACAATGGAATATTACTCAGCTATCAGAAAGAACGAGTTCTCAGGGCGCCTGTGTGGCACAGCGGTTAAGCGTCTGCCTTTGGCTCAGGGCGTGATCCCGGCGTTATGGGATCGAGCCCCACATCAGGCTCCTCTCCTGGGAGCCTGCTTCTTCCTCTCCCACTCCCCCTGCTTGTGTTCCCTCTTCTTCCTCTCCCACTCCCCCTGCTTGTGTTCCCTCTCTCGCTGGCTGTCTCTATCTATGTCAAATAAATAAATAAAATCTTTAAAAAAAAATCTTTAAAAAAAAAAGAAAGAATGAGTTCTCAACATTTGCTGCAACATGGATGGCACTGGAGGAGATAATGGTAAGTGAAATAAGTCAAGCAGAGAAAGACAATTATCATATGGTTTCACTCGTTTATGGAACATAAGAAATAGGAAGATCGGTAGAAGGAAGGGAAGAATGAAGGGGAGGTAAACAGAAGGGGGAATGAACCATGAGAGACTATGGACTCTGGGAAAGAAACTGGGGGCTTCAGAGGGGAGAGGGTGGGGGATTGGGATAGGCCAGTGGTGGGTATTAAGGAGGGCACATATTGCATGGTGCACTTGGTGTTATATGCAAATAATGAATCATGGAACATTGCATCAAAAACTGGGGATGTACTGTATGGTGACTAATATAACAAAATAAAAATTATTAAAAAAAATAAAGTCATCAATGCTGAAAAATTCTTAGCCACTATTTTCTCAAATTTTGCCTCTCTTCAGTTCATTTTCTCTTTAAAATACCAATTATTATTTATAATCTGCCTATTTGCATAGTTTCTTACTACTCTTTATTGTTTTCAGTCCTCTCTCTCACTTCTGTAATGACTTTAAACACTCTAATTTTATGGACTCTATCAGATTGTCTTATTTTGTATTGTTCCTGAGATTCTAACCTTGTTTTTTGTTGTATTTACACTTCTCTACTTATGGTTGTATTTGTGTGTGTGTGTGTGTGTGAGAGAGAGACTTTGGGTTGTGAGTACTTCCTCAGTAGGACTTTATATGTGAAGATCTTTTGCAGTCTAGTTTTATCATTGGAATCAATTTTACCAGGACCCGATTTTATTTTTTTTTAAATGTCCCTTCTTTTCAATTGTTTTTACTAAATGGGCATTCATCCATTTATGATTTAGTTTATTTTTTAAATTTTTTTAAAGATTTTCTTTATTTGAGAGAGAGAGTGAGAAAGAGAGAGAATGAGAGGGGGGAGGATCAGAGGGAGAGGGAGAAGCAGACTCTTGGGGAGAGAGCCTGATGTGGGGCTTGATCCTGTGGCTCTGGGATCATGACCTGAGCCGAAGGCAGATGTTTAACCGACTGAGCCACCCAGGCGCCCCTACAATTGAGTTTAATTAACTTTATATAAAATGAATTACACTTGATATACGTTTCATATCTTGCTTCTTTCATTCAATGATGTTTGTAAAGTCATCTATTCATTTTTTTGGTTTAGCTATAATACATTTATTTTTATAGCATTCTTTATTTTCCATTATATGAATATATCATTATCCCTTTATCAGTTGATGGATACTTGGATGATTTCTAGTTCTGAGTATTGAGAACAGTGCTGCTATGAACATTCTTTTATATCTACCTTGGTGTTCTTATGCACACATAACTTTATGGTATATATCTAGGATTGAAATTGATGTGACTATGGTATCTGTATAACCAACTTTACTACATAATGTCAAACAATTTAAAAAAAAGATTGTATCATTTTGTATTCTCTCCAGCCCTGAGAGTACCAATTGCACTGCTCCTTGCCAACAATAGTTAATGTAAAAATTTTAATTTTGTCCACTTTGTAATATCTCATTAAGGCTTAATTTTTCTCCCTTATTTCCAATGTGGTTAGCCATTTAGATTTTCTCTTTAGTGGTATGTGCATGCAAATCTTTGGACCATTTTTTTCTTTTTCCAATTTTTAAAATTTTTATTTATTTTTTTATTTGAGTATAGTTGACACACAATGTTATGTTAGGTTTTTTTTTAAAGATTTTATTTATTTATTTATTTGACAGAGATAGAGACAGCCAGCTAGAGAGGGAGCACAGGCAGGGGGAGTGGGAGAGAAAGAAGCAGGCTCATAGTGGAGGAGCCTGATGTGGGGCTCAATCCCATAACGCTGGGATCACGCCCTGAGCCAAAGGCAGACGCTTAACCGCTGTGCCACCCAGGCGCCCCACACAATGTTACGTTAGTTTTAAGTGTACAACTTAGTGATTTGACAAGGCTATACATCATTCTATGTTTACAACAAGTGTAGCTACCATCTGTCCTGTTACATCACTATTACAACATTATTGACTGCATTCCCTATGCTGTGACTTTTACTACTGTAATTTATTCATTCCATAACTGGAAGCTTGTATCTCCCTCTCCCCTTCACCCATTTTGCCCAACCCCCCCTTCTTTCCATGGCAACCATCAGTTTGTTCTCTGTAGTTGTAGGTTTGATTCTACTTTTTTTGTTTTTTTCATTCATTTCTCTCTCTTTTTTTTTAGATTCCACTAATGAGTGGAGTCATATGGTATTTATTTTTCTTAGTCTGACTTACTTCACTTAGCTGGATACCCTCTAGATCCATCCATGTTGTCTCAAATGGCATGATCTCATCCTTTTTAGGGCTGTGTAATATTTCATTTTATATATATACCACATCTTCCTTATCCATTTGTCTATTGATGGATGCTTAGGTTACTTCCATATCTTGACCATTGTAAATAATGCTGCAACGAACATAGGGGTGCATAATTCTTTTAGAATTAGTGTTTTTGTTTTCTTTGTGTAAATGCCCAGTAGTGGAATTATTGGATCATATGATATTTTTATTTTTAATTTTTTGAGGAAACTTCATACTGTTTTCCACAGTGGCCATACCAATTTACATTCCCACCAACAGTGCATGAGGGTTACCTTTTTCACCACATCCTCTCCAACACTTGTTATTTCCTGTCATTTCGGTTTTAGCAATTCTGAAAGGTAAAGGTGATACCCCATTGTGGTCTTGATTTGCATTTCCCTGATGATTAGTGGCGGTGGGCATCTTTTATGCATATGTTGGCCATCTGTGTGTCTTTTTTGAAAAAAATGTATATTCAGGTCATCTGCCCATTGTTCAATATATTGTTTGGGTTTTTTTTTTTCTTTATATATTTTGGATGCTAACTCTTTATCAGGTATATCATTTGAAAATATCTTCTTCCATTTGTGGTTGATTTTATGTTTTGTTGGTGGTTTCCTTTGCTGGGCAAAAGCTTTTTCTATTGATGTAGTCCCAATCATTTATTTTAGCTCTTGTTTCCCTTGCCTTAGGAGACATATCTAGAAAAATGTTACCATTGCCAATGTCAGAGGAATTACTTCCTGTGCTCTCTTCTAGAATTTTTACGGTGGCAGGTCTCACATTTAGGTCTTTTTTTAAGATTTTATTTCTTTATTTGAGAGAGAGAGACAGAGACAGTCAGAGACAGAGCATGAGTGTGAAGGAGAGGGAGAAGCAGGCTCCATGCTGAGCGGGGAGCTGGATGTGGGGCTCGATCCCCAGGACCCCAGAATCATGACCTGAGCCAAAGGCAGACAATTAACCAACTGAGCCACACAGGCACCCCTCAGGCACCCCTCACATTTAGGTCTTTAATCCATTTTGAGTTTGTTGTTATGTATGGTGTACGAATGTGGTCCAGTTTCATTCTTTCATGTGTAGCTGTCCAGTTTTTCCAGCATCATTCATTTATTGAGGAGACTGTCTTTTCCCCATTGCATACCTTTGCCTCCTTTGTCATAGTTTAATGGACCATAGAAAAGTGGGTTTATTTCTGGGTTTTCTATTCTGTTCCATTGATTTATATGTCTATTTTTGTGCCAGTACCATATGTTTTGATTATTACAGCTTTGTAGTGTGTCTTGAAATTTGGTATTGTGATACCTTCCACTTTGGTCTTAGGATTGCTTTGGCTATTTGGGGTCTTCTCTGGTTCCACACAAATTTTAGAATTATTTGTTCCAGTTTTGTGGAAAATGCTACTGGTATTTCAATAGGGATTGCATTGAATTTGTAGACTGTTTTGAGTAATATGGACATTTTAACAATATTAATTCTTCTAATCCATTACTAAGAAACAATTTTATGTTATGTTATGAGAGTTCCTAAACCCTGCAAGTAGTGTAAGTACAAACTTCAAATCTATGGGAAGTATGACCTATTATTGCAAATTTTCAGGGAAGATATTTTTTCCTCATTCAGATCCCAGACAATGATAGGCTTCCTTATTATTTCTCTGTATTATTGCAGGTAGTTTTTTCTAGTCCATTGTGTCATTGAAGTTGTGGCCCTTTGGCTTCCTGGTCTTATATAAAAGGTGCTTTGCACTGACCTAAGGTTTTATCTCTTATCCTCATATAGGTGTTAAAACACAAACCTTTAGAACACTAGGCCTGATGCCTTCCCTGCATGTCCCTCTAGGGCATATCATAAAATATATGTTTATTTCTCTGCTTTTACCTCTCTGTTTCTGAATCCTAGCAATATGCTTTACTTTCCTGAGAGCTAAGTTATATACTCAATAGAACACTTGTTACAATTTATCTAATATTTCTAGGAATCCTCTAGGAGGGTTCTCATGGTATCTAATTCCAGTAAGTACCTCAATATTACTTTTAAAATAAAATTTTAAAAATCTATCTTTAAAAGAGGGATAAGTAAAGCACAAAGGGAATTTTAAATTACTGCTGGAATGTGAAAGAATTTTCAAATGAAGATAGAAAATCTGGAAACTGCGAAGAAAATATTTAATATATTTGGCTACATAAAACTTAAAACATTCCATATGCAAAAAAAAATTACCAGAAGATAAATGACAAACTATGAACAAAAATTTGCTATATATGTGACAGGGAAAAAAAGACCAATTTCTCTCACTTTCAAAGAGTTATTAAAATTTAATAAGAAAAAAGAGAAAATGAGCAGTTCACAAAATAAAAATCCAAATCACCAATAAGCATACAAATACATATTCAACTTCAATTGTAATTAAAGAAATGCAAAGTGAAACAATAAGATACCATTTTTTTCTACCCATCAGATTGACAAAGACTATGACAATACCAACACTTGTAAAAGTTATATACAGTGTTGTATATGTGCATAAATATTGTATATGCATACAAAGTTTCTAGAAGGATATATGAGAAACTTAAGTGACTACTGGCTACTACAGAGTAGAGGCAGAGAAGGAGGAGGAGTTTACTTTTCATCTTTTGCTTTTTCTTTACAGTTTGAATTTTGACATGAACAGGGATTATTTTTTAAATGAAAATAAAACTAGATAATACCAATAATAGCAATAATAAGAAATTCCAAAAGGAATAGGGCTCCACAACATAAATACAGGGAAGCAAAGAGGAGAGGAGGAGAGAAGGCTGAGAGCTAAGCAAGTACTGAGCTATGTTTTTTCTGGCTACTTTTAGAGATCCTGCCCATGAAGAAATAAGGGACAAAGTAGCTGTGTGGCTACAGACTCATCAGTGGGGAGCAGTGATGCCTAATTACTCCATGTTTATTTCTACGCTGAAAATGTTGCCACATTACATTCTGCACTGTAATACTCTGTGTTAATTTGACAATGTTCATTTTCATGCACATTAATTGTAATGGCATTCTAACTTTCAATCCATTTTTGAGGAATACAGGTGGCAGCCATTATCATTAGCTATTTACTAAGTGCACAGACATATAGAAAAGATTTATTAATATAAAAAAGAAAGAAAAGAAAACAGACATATGTTAGCAAAAATTATGTTCTGAGAAATTCAAACATGATTGAATCCCTTTCTCTTCCAGCTTAACCTGTAAACACTTAATCTCATACCCAAATGTTCAAGCTCCTCTAAGATATTGCCTTTTATTTTTATAAAGCATAGAATACACAAGTTGAAAATAGAGGGGAGAACTTTGCTATTAGACAGGGTCTAAATTCCAGCTCTACCACTTCCTAGCTGTGTGCACTTGAGTTGCTTAAGCTCTCTAAGTTCCAGCCAGGTTCCTCACTTGTAAAATGAAGACCACAAGAGTCCAGACAAGGATTATTAGGAGAATTGAACAAGGTGAATAGCATGTGAAATATTTACTATAGTGGATGACACACGGTCAATAACCCATAAATGTTAGGTATTATTATTGTGAATAATCAATCAATTGTATATTGAGGGCCCAAAACCATGCTAAGACAATGTGAGAGATACTCTAACCTCTTATAATGTTGTAGAGTGGAGAAGCACGTAAATTCCAAGATGCAGCTATTGAAAGCCTATATTGTCCATTGCCAGTACCCAATCAACCTTACTCTCAAAATAAATGTTCAGAGGTTAAGCCCCAAAGCACAAAATGTCTCTTGTCAACAGTGGGCCCAGTAAAGGCAACATTTTCGAAAGGTGATGGGAGGTAGCATCATGGTCATAAAAAGCAAATTCTTTGAGTGGGAAAAACCAAGCCTTCAGTGGAGAAGAATAGTCCAAATCCGTAATACTGATTATTCTCAAGGTATATTATCTAAAAACAAGTTACTAACTGTACTTTAATGGCTTTATAAAGCCTACCCTCAAACTGTTTGGTTTTGTTGATTTTGTATGGGCTAGCCAGCCAGCCAGGAAGTACCAGCAGAGGAGAAAAGCCTACCCCTTGCACAGGTATCCTCAGGGAGAACAAAATATCCATAAAGTGGCTTACAAATGGGTAACAACTATATCTGATGGTGCTGAAGGTGGTGGTGGTAGAGCTGATAATAATGACTACACTGACTGCTAATGAATCTCAAATGTGCTCTTACACATTATAGATAACAAATTTGGAACTAGTCAAAATCTCATAGAAACATGAAGTGTTAGAGTTGTAAAGGACCTTAGGTCCTTAAAAGTATGCTCTATGGCCTGTGGATATCAAAGCTATTTGCAGTTAGGTACTTGTTAAAGTGAAGATTACTGGGCTCGTTTGGATTCTGATTTTTATAAAGCTTCCTATGTGATTCTTATGCAGCCTGAAATATGAGGGTTATGCCTTTAGAGACCATAATTTAATATTACAAAAGATGATCTTCTGCTATGTAGAAAGTTACCACCCATAGAATAACCAAGAAACATTATGAAATCAGACAGACCTATGTTCAACTTATACTTGCGCTACTTATAATTTGGTTGTAGATAAAATACTTAATCTTGTGATCCTCAGTTTTTCTGATGTAAGAGTGTAGATGAGAAGATCTACTTTTAGGGGGTTGTTTCAAGGATTGAATAAGATCCATGTGTAAGCACACAGCACACAGTAGATGTTCAATAGTTACTTCTTTGCTGCCATAGTAGCAGAGATTTGAGAAGGAAGTTAGTATATATTGAGTGCTTCCTATGTGCTGGTATTTGATATACATGTAAGCTCCATAAGGGCAAGGATATTTTCCTATGTTCTTCACTAATGTATTTTGTTCACTGAGGCTTAGGACAGGGTCTTGAACAAGGTAAGTGCAAAACACATAATGTGTGAAATCGATATCCTCATTGCTTCTCTGGATCTCACCCCATTCTGGATTGCCAAATAGCTATGGGTAGGGAGTAAGCTTAGGGTAAAATTCAGAAATGGGTTAAAAGTTAGAGAAGGCTATTATATATATCATCTGTAAGAAATGTGGGGGGTGTTGTTCCATGTATCTGGGTACAGTTTTTGACACCTTGGACTAACAACATAAGGCCATAAATAATTGGTGTCAAGTACAGAGAATGGACAAGTACTATAGAAGGCCTTGTGCAGAAAATGAGTTTAGGGTTTGATCTTAAAACATGGGTAGAATTTGATATACAGGCAGTAGGATTCACAGATGAACAGAGCTTGGAAAGACCTCTTTGAGGTTATCCTACCTCCCACCACCCAATGCAGGAATTTTCTCTATCACATCATTTCAACACAAAAGTCATTAACTGACTAGACAGTTCATCCTTTCTAAGCAGCTGATTGTGGCAAAGCTCTTATTCTAAACCAAAGTCTGCTTCTTCAGAACTTCTGCCAATTAGTCCTAGATCTATCCTCTGAAGCTCCAAAGACTGTCTACTCACTTTCCATGTGATGAATCTTCCCATTTTAGATGGCAGCTCTTTAGTCCTTCCAAGTCAGGCTGAATCGAGGAAGACATTCCTTCCTTGCACTCATATACATGCCCACACCCAGTAGTCTGAGGAACACCCCAAGTCCCAGGGGAGCCCACCCCAAAGAGAAAGCATTTCTGCAAAAATAGAGATGTAAATGAGTTGGTGAAATAACCACTGCTAAAAAGAGCAACTTGCTGGGTGGCCTCCAATACACAAAAGCAAGCAGCCAGCACACAAATGTATTCAAGTGTGGAACTGGGAAAATGGATCCATTTTCTCTTCAACAATTGTTCTTCCTGAAATTGAACAATTTCTCAGATTGTTCTACATTACACGCTAATTATTTCCTGATGCTGAGGTCAGTAGAGGCTCCTTAACTGAAAAGTACTCCCTCCAACACTGCATTTCTACTGTCTTAGGCCAGACTTTGCCCTTAGAATCCAAGAGAGAATTGGAGTGCCCACAGAATGGATGAACCTGAGACATGTGTTTTCATGAGATGACAAGGAGAATAATTGGACTTGCAGAGTTTCACAGCAAATCCAAGAGAATGTTCAGGATGTGAAGAATTTTACAAGAAATATCAACATTGTCAAAAGTAGCATATTACTGTGAAATCCTCCAAAATTCAACCACACTCATCTCACAGGAAAATTGGTCATAACCTAATGGAACAGACTTTAATTTCATACTCTGTCTATGAAGCTTTCATTTATAGTTTAACAGTTTTAGCAAAGAGTTCATATTGCACAGTTTTACCAAGTAGATTCATGTTTCCTAGATGAATTTTAGGCACTTTTCCTCTCCACAAACTGGCTGTAGCTTACCTTTCTAATTGTAGCTTCCAATATACCTCTTCACAGATCAGTCTATTGGCTATGTTCCCAAATTACTCAGTGCTTCTCTACCTCTCTCTACATCTTTCCCTTGGTGGATTCCTTCATTAGTAATGTCTCATTCCCTTGCCTCCATCTCTCCACATATCAAAATCCTGCTTTCAAGGCCCAGTTCAAATTATTCTTCCTCCATGAACTCTCTATAATTCTCCCATCCTAGTCCCCTCCTCTGAGTTTTCAAAGTAATTTATCTGCGCTGGCCTAGGACAAAAGCACATTTTAGTCTTGGTTAGAGAGGGGCAAGATGATGCTAGAATTCAAGGGGGGGAAAAAGGTCCAAAAACAAACTGCTGCAATAGGTTGAAAAGGCCGTAATCAGGTTTAATTAATAAAATATACTTATTCAACAAATACCTATTGAGTACCCACTATGTGCCTGATAGCCTGAGAGGCACAGTAGTTATAGTACAGAAAAAAAGGAGAAAGATGACACCCAAGAGACAGGCATGATCAAACCAACACGCCAACATAGACCATACAAAGATCTTTCACATGAGCACCTGGAAGGATGATGGTGACATTTACTGAGATGAGGAAAACTGGGAGAGGTACAGGTTGGGGTGGAGTTCTGCAGACTGAAGGGTTCAATTTTGGTTGGAGTAAGCTGTGTAACAACCAAATGGAGATGTCAGGTAGGCAACTGAACATACAAGTCAGAGACTCAGGAGAGAGGCCAGGACTAGAAATGAGAGGAAGTGTTGAAAGTCAACAATCAGAAAGTCAAGAGACAGTTGAAAGCAAGTGAAAATTGGCCAGCCTGCAACCAATTCTGTAAATGTTGAGAGTCTCAAAAAAGACTATATATTGGTGACAGGCTCTGCAGAGTTAAGAGAAAAAATCTTAAAGGGTCCAAGCCACATTGACGGTGCTTATCACATTCACATTTTCCTATCATTATATATGGACTTGTTTCATATCTCTTATTATACTTTGGTGGGGGTGGAATAACTAGGCCAAATAAATAGTGCTCCTTTGACTTCTGAGTCAACTGACTTCTAGATAAAGAATTCAGATGATAGAAATCAAAATATCACTTTTTTTTTACTGCTAAAGTCTAGAGTCAAGGACATAGCTTAAGTGAGCTTTCTAAATCTGAAAACCAGAACTAGATAGACTTAACTCCCTGTCACAAGTGGCACTAGAAGTCAGCAGTCCTCCCATGTGGGAACCTCCACATATCTGACTTAAGGCATGCAGGAGCAGGCTAAAATGTATCTCAAAAGACATAAGCTACAGGTATCTCAAGTAAAGCATAGGGCACTGCTGAGCTATACCTACCCAGCACCCTCTCTCAAACTCACTAATCAGAACAGTTACACCTTCTCAAGAGAGGATGGAATGAGAGAGCAGAGAGAGGCCAGAGTGTTATATTAATGGCATGTCACTTCACATAGAAGGAAACATCAGGAGTGGGGGAGAAGTGAACCTCCTTATCAGATTAGAAGCACCTGAGGGAAGGCAGAGGTAGAGCTTTGTACCTCCATGTATCCCCCAGAGAACCCTGCATAGTGACATGCTCCAACAGATGCCAAGTACTTTCTGCATAAAATAATGGTGCCAGGAGGACTATATGTATGTGTCATGGGCCTTCTTCATTCAAAATTCTGTTTAAAATTCTCCTCCTCCGGGAAGCCTTTTCTTATTAACCCTTCTTCTTTACTATGATCACCTCTTAATTCTGGGCTTTCCTGTTTCATCCTTATTCTAGTTGTGTCGTATTAATTTGCATTCATTCTTATACTGTTTTGCAGATGTTACTATAAGTCATTTGCTACTATATATATATTATATATTTATATATGTTAATATTACATATTTACATACATATTATATATGTGTAAATATATAATATATATATATTATTTCTTTCCCCAAGTTCACAGCAAGCTCCTTGTAATCATGTATCCTATTCCTCCCCCTCAGTTATGCCTAGAAGAGTGGTGTGCACACTGTGGGAGCCCAGACAGTCCCACGAGTTTCACTGATAATTGTTGAGGTTGTTAGTCTTTCATGAGAACCAGAGTGCAGTTACCACGAAGACATAAGAATCTCTACTGCATCTGACTTCTGTACTAGATCAATTTCTCACAGGCCTCATTTCTATGCTCTCAGAACAAGATTCTTTGCATACTGCCTTTTTCTATCTATCACAAAGGAGTGCGTAAGGAATGACAGACTCCAAACAGGCTGAGCCCCTTCCTGCCCTTTTGCACTAAAAGGAACACTCCATAGTGACAGATTTTTGAAAGATATGACAAAGGAAGCTCCAAAATGAAAGCTGAAAGCTGATGACTTGGAGAGTTCTCTGCATGAGGTTGGTCTCATCCTAATTCCTCTGTAAGCTGAGTTATGGAGCCATCACAGGTCATACAAATTGATAATACATTTGATAGGACATTAAAAGAATCAGATAGGAAAAATTCCAGAAATAAGCTTTCACTCTAATAGAATTCATAGAATAAAGAACTAACCCAACGTATATTAACTAAAATGCCAGTTCTAAAACTAAGGGGGTACAGAGATGGGCAAAATGATTGAAAGGGCGTGGGAGATACAGGCTTCTAGTTATGCAATAAATAAATCATGGGAATACAAGGTACAGCATAGGGAATATAGTCAATGGTATTGTAATAGTGTTGTATAGTGACAGAAGGTAGCTGCACTTGTGATGAGCATAGAATAATGTAGAACTTGTTGAATCACTATGTTGTACACCTGAAACTAAGTAACATTGTGTGTCAACTATACTCAAATAAAAATAAAAACATAAATAAATAAAATAAAACTAGGAGTCTTTCAGTTCCTAGTCCCATCTTAACCTCACCTACTACAGAATGATTTGATATCTACAAGGGGTAAACTAAAATTAAACTCCACAAGGGAGGCAGAGCTTAAACATGAGTTTGACACAAAAATATTTAATAAGACCAAAGTTCATGTCTTAGTATGTGTATGCATCATACTTCCAGCATGTGATATGTATGTGTGCTAAGTAGGAGAAAGTGGAGGCAATCAAGAATGGACTCCTTGTATATGACTGGGGGTAATTATCCTGATCTAGAAATAGATAAAATATCACACTGAAAACCCCTAATTCATTGCCCTTGTTCTATAAATGAGGAAAATAAATCAGGAGGGAGTAAATTAGGTCTCAAAGCCAGGCTTCTGGTTCCTCATATGTATCTTGCTTTTCTCTACACAATGGGAACTTCCAAAGGATAAGCTATTTAATGATAGTTCTCAACTGATTTACCCTTTTAATTTAATTTAATTTAATTTAATTTAATTTAATTTAATGATTTGAGAGAGAGAAAGAGTGAGAGAGAGCATGAGCAGGGGGGAAGGGCAGAGGGAAAGCAGACTCCTTGCTGAGCAGGGAGCCCAATGGGGCTCAATCTCAGGACTCTGGGATCATGACCTGAGCCGAAGGCAGACACCAAACTGACTGAGCCACCCAGGCACCCCTGATTTGCCCTTTTAATTGCATAAACTATAGTAATGATATTTTTTGGCCATTTGCCTCCATGTAACTTCAGAGCCACTATCTGTATTATTATTTGCCACAACTCTGCAAATTAAAAAACAGCCTCATCTTGCATGTGACATACTGAGAGACAATGACTAAATGATTTTTCCAAATTCACAGAGTTCATTATAAACCACAATATTCCATCTTTACTCTGTAAAATACTTAGAAGAATGGACTTTAGGGTACAAATTAACTCATCTCTACTTCTCCCAGAATATGCCATGTGTTTCCTTCACACTATATACCTTGACTGATGCTTTCCTTTGCCTGGAACATCTCCTTACCAGCCTGGCCATTCTCATCATAGTCTATAAAAATTCTTTCATGGGACATATAAATTATTACCTCCTTTATGAATCCTTCTCTAATTCCAAGCTCTCAAACAAAATATCTTTTTTTTTCTTTTGCAGCTACTGTCTTCAGTTTCATTGCCTTAAAGTACATGTCACATTATCCCTTTATGACACTCATTTTTTTTTGTGGCAAACACTGTCGGTTGCCTACTCAATAACCATTTCCCCCACTTCTTGCCAAAAGAAACCTTGGTCGGAGAAGCGTTTTGCCAAGCCCCAGGGAATGAATTCTATTTTATCTAAGCCAAACTTGATTATTCCATTTTCCTTTGCCATACAACCTCTATCTTTGTTTTCCTCACATTTGGGGGTGGCCATATGAAAAATATTCTAACCAATGAGACTGTCAAGAACTGTGAAAGGTCTGAGATTCTACCCTACTTACTCCTAACAGGTTAACCTGTCACAGTGTTATGGATGCTGACAGAAGACACACAAATCTTGAGCCAGAGAAAAGATTTCTTCGCTCACAGCACCATTAGTGACCAGAGTATCAGCATTTTCTTCAGCCTGTTCTCCCATTTCCAGTTCCCACAGGTTGATACAAAGAGAGCCACATGACAACTGTGCACTTAGTACATTAGGTTATAGGAAAGGAATCCTGAGTTGAGGAAGCACAAGTCTTTTATAATAGTCAGTAAGCAGGCCTGCTCTTTGCCCTGGAAGAAGACATTATCTCTATCTCCCAAGGCTATCTACTACGCCAATGTTTTTGAAAAACTAGTCCAAAACAAAGGCAGTCAAGGTCTCTGCTCATAAGACATGCTGAAATGCAAGTGACCACTGGAGAACTGCCTCCCAAAAAAGAGTTGTCTCCCAAAGGAATTTGATGTAGAGGTTTTGGTGAAAGATTTTTCTCCATAGTAAAAAGAGAAACCTGCAAAAATAGAGCCCCTCCCATTTCTCCCTGCCTAGAACACTTACATGTGAAGACATGATGCTCACATGATGCATTAATACTTCTGCAGCCATCTTGAAACTCTGAGAAGAGACCTAAAGAATCCCAGGGATGGTTACCCAGGCCCCAGGAATCATACAGTTGCTGAAACACCCCAGGAATAATCTACTTTTCCTGGCTTGACTGTAAGTGAAAATATAGTGGCCTTGTAGCTTAAACTGTTAGTAGAATTTTCTGGTACTTTCAGGCAAAAGTGTCCAACCTGAAACATTTTTTAAAAGATTTTATTTATTTATTTTGAGAGAGTGTGGGAGAGGAGGGGCAGGGGGAGAAAGAGAATCTCAAGGAGACTCTGCACTGAGCACAGAGCCCCACACTGGGCTCAATCCCACAACCCCACGATCATGATCTGAGTCAAAATCAAGAGTCAGATGACTAACCGACTGAGGCACTCATGCACTACTGAAACACTTTTTTGAAGATTTATTTATTTATTTGAGAGAGAGAGAGAGAGAGAACATGCTAGGGGGAGGGGCGGAGAGAGTGGGAGAGAAAGTCTCAAGCAGACTCCCCACTGAGTATGGTGCCCAATGTGGGGTTCAATCTCATGACCCTGTGATCACGACTTGAGCCAAAACCAAGAGTCAGATGCCTAACTGATTGTGCCACCCAGGTGCCCCAACCAGAAAAAATTTTATAGTTATTATCCACCCACTTACTGAAAGCAAGAAGTATGTCAAATATAATAATTGAGACATGGGTTTGAATTTTTAGTCTACTGTTGACTACTTGTGTGTTTTAGATTGTTACTTAATTTCTCTAAGCTTTAGTTTTCATTTCTGTAAAATTGGTATTATAATAATAACATAACCTACCTCATAGAGTTTTTGTGAAGATTAAGTGAAATAATAAATGCCAAGAGCTTAGCCTAATGCCCAGTACATAGTAAGCATTCAATAAAAGGTAACTAACAGTATTTTTCTTTTCTCCCATATGGGACCTAAGACAAAGTCATTTACAGAGTCAGAAGAATGTGTAAAATGAGCTGTGCAAGGCCACATAGCCTGAGACTTAAATATAATTACTTTTCAATTCTCTGAGGTAAACAAAAATAGAAAGAACACAGCCAAATAGAACTCTTGGATAATTTCCCAAATTCATCTTTGTCAATATTTTCAATTCCCACCCAGAGCCCCACTGAATATTTTTTTGAATAAAATTCTTTCCCTATTATACCAATAATGCATGTTCAGTGTAGAGAATTTGAAAAAATGCAAAAATAAAAATAAAAATAAATAAAAATAAGTCATAGCTCCACCACCCAAATTCAACCATTGTTAGCATTCAGTTGCATTTCCTTCCCTCCTTTCCACTGTGCATTATATACATATTTTTAAATATGGTTGTGTTTACTCTCTATATAAAGGTTTGCACTCTTTTTTATCCAGTAATATTATAACATAAGTATTTTCCTGTGTTATTGAAAGCTCCTTGGAAGCACATTTTTTTAGAGAGAATGGGGGGAGAAGGGGGCAGAGGGAGAGAGAGAGAGAATCTTGAGCAGGCCCCACGTCCAGCACGGAGCCCCATGTGGGGATCAATCTCACAACCCTGAGATCATGCATGACCTAAGCCAAAATCAAGAGTGGGTCACCTAACTAACTGAGACACCCAGGAGCCCTGTAAAAACATTTTTAAATGACTACCCAGTGTAGTCATTGTGGATATGCCACAGTGTACTTAAATATATTCCCACACTCTCACACACTTTGGTTTTGTCCTCCTTTGGGCTAAAAACGTAACAATGAGCATATCTGTGTCTTGTAAGCACATTTTTAAATGACTGCCTAGTGCATCATGTGGATATGCCACAATGTACTTAATTACATTCCCACACTCTCATGCACTTTGGTTGTATCCTCCACTTGGCTAAAATAAATAACAATGAGTATATACGTGGTTAAAACTTCACCTAATTAATATTACTCACTTAAGTTATATAAATTCCCAGAAATTAAATTATTACATCAAAAGGTATAAACTCTGTCAAATTATCTTCCAAATGAGTTGTATTAACTTCTACAACCACCAGCACCATTTGAGTGTTTCTATTTCATCATAACTTTTTCAGCTCTGTTATTTCCCTTCCCCTCCTTTACTATTTTAATGGGGGGAAATTCTTAATGTTTTAACTTTCACTTCTTTGATTACCAAGAAAGCTAAACATTTTTTGTATGTTGCCACTGGACATTTTGACCAGTGATGCTGACATGTTACAGATTTTACTGATTCACACTTCCGTTATTCCTATCCAGGAAGCAATCCCCAGAAGCGAGGAGGAGGCAAAAACATGATCTGGAAAAGCCTCAAATTTTAAGATGGCTCCTAAATAATTTGATTTGATTTTGCAAATAGTTGGCCAGAAGTTCTCCTTCCCACAGTATTTCCTGCCTCCACATCTGCACCCACCACAAACATTCCAGTTACTGACTGAGCTACATCTGAGGTGGGCAAGAAGTAAAGTACTTTCCCACTGCCTCTGCAATTCATAAACATTACCTATAAGCAGTTTATTAAAGAACAAGCAAGAAGGGCCTGCTTTGGAAACCTGAACTTAGAAGATCTTGCTTAATAGGCAGTTAGATCAGTCATCATTCCTGCTTTTAACTTTCCTCACCACTGAAAGGGCTCTCAATTTACAAGGAGTGTAGGACATGCTATAAGTCTTTGTACATCAAGATCTCACATATTTCTCACGCCTGCCTCTCACCTCACCTCCCTCGCACTCATGCAGTTAGTTGTCAGTGGCATGTCCCAAGGTGTGATAGGCTGATCTTACTGGCTCAACACTGTATGTCAGGAGAGTTGGGGGTGGGTGGAAGATGTGCAGCTTCCCCATGAGTGATTCTCTCAGGTGATATAGCCTATGTTCTGAGGGCCAGGAAAGGGACCTGGACACCCCCCAAACACCACACCAGTTCTGCCTTCATAGCATGAGAAATACCAGCTCCATAAGAAGTTTTAGATGCTTCCTAGCCAGGACTGTCACAGTGGCTATTCATCTAGTCTCAGCTACATGACTTTGCTGCATGAAGATGACTTGGCCTGAAAAGTCTCTACATGGGGGGTATTCGCTTCTGAGAATCAGCCTGAGAAACAGCGTGAAGCTGTTTGGTGTATGATGTAGAAATTCACTTCTGCTTGATCCAGATTCCCTTCTCAGCTTCCAAAGTTTAATTGGATTCAAGAACTAGCTAGCATCATTTTCTGAAGCAAGGCCACTGTTGTGTTAGCCAGGCAGCACAATAGATCAACATGACAGGAGGAGCAACTGAAGGTGTTTTAAGATTCAAACCCATTTGCACTTACCCAGCTTGACATAAAGTCAGCACAGGCTTGTATCTCTTTTAAAACATAATGTGAATCCTGTTATGCAGCTCACTGAAATCAAGAGTGTAAGGCTTGTAATGGAGGCATCAACCCACAGCCATTTTCAGGAATAAATCTCAATAATAGATGCTTGCTCTGAGGTTGAATGTACCATTACCATACTATCTTGTTCTGACTATTATGTCCCAACCCCCTCTTCCTTTCAGCAGCCCTCTGATCCACTGCTGACATGCCAGACCAGGTAAAGCCAGGAAATTATGGACTCATACATATCCTAGTCTCAGTTTGACTCAGAGATGTGAATTCCATTCAGAAATCCCTTTTTCATCTGCAGTTCATAACCTAGCTGCCTTTTGTCGTTATTTAAAAAAAAAAAACATGCCACTTTGTGTCCTGGTAAAAGTGAGTGACTGGCTTGGGTATCAATATCATGTCGCAGAAGTGATTCTGTATTGTCTTAACACACACATTCATCACCAGAGCGCAATGCCTGGCATTTGCTTAACATGCAATAAATGTTGAATTGAATTGAATTGAATTGAATTGAATTGAATTGAATTGAACTGAACTGAATCACATATAATTAAATTGAATTAAAATAGAATTCAACTGGTTTGGGTGTATTAAATGGGGTCTTTCCTTTCACATATATGGCAGTCTTCCAAGTGTCCCATTTCAAACTTCCTTAAACAATCTGAGAATAATCAAATGATCAATAGAACGTACAGAATAGGAAGAACAAAGATAGAGCTGGGTTTTGTTTTTGTTTTGTTTTTATAATGATAACCATCTAAGTAAAAGAGAAGGATGATTTGCACAGTTGGGTCAGAAATCTGAGAGTCTGAGGCAAAATTTGCTTCAGAAAATACTATAATCAGAACAAAGTTTGTCCTCAGGCCATCGACCCCTCCATTCTTGGCCCTTCTCTGGCTTTCTCAAGCTTCCAGTACCCAGCATCGTCACAGGCTTTACCCCACAAAGATCAATCTCATGAAATACACAGACTCATACTAAGATGTAAATTATTAAAAAGTGTTGAAAGCATCAGCCCTCCCATGGATACCTGCATGTTATAGGGACTTAAAAGCTATTGCTAAAGGGATGAAGTAGTATATCAGTTCTGGAGAAACATTGAAAATTAAGGACACCTTGGTGTACAGCCCAAATTATACCACATCACCAGGATGCAATTTTTCCTCAAATTTTCACTTGACTATATTAGAAAGTTAAAGGCATTTTGTTTTGCTCTGATTTATTTTTTCAATTAAGCCAATGGCTTAACCCCCATGTTTTAAGTTTCCCCATAATGGAAAAGAAACACAGAGGAAAGAAAAATCAGACGACTATTCCAGGTGATACCTCTGAGCTGAGATGTTTGGGAGTGCATTTCTAAAGAGTTAGTAGTAAAGCAAACCAAATATATCTTCCAGTTTCCTCATTCTCTTCCCCAAGGAAAATCTAAGCTGTGTACCTGGAAATCCTCCTGAAGAAATTGGTTCCTCTGTCTGCTTCCAGAATGTACTAGCTCCATTCAGACTAGATAGCATGAACTCTTAGCCATAGCCAATTTGCGGGTAGGAAAATTTCCTGATGAGTCACTCTGGAATGGAATGAGAAAAAGGAGGAAAAAATAAAGGAAAGGTATTTTTCTTTAAAAAGTGAGAAAGAAAGGCCTACTGCATAGCTACAGCAATCAAGACAGATACACGCGATAAAATTACGTAAAGCTATACATACATACACACACACACCAACACACACAAAAGGGTGTGACTATAACTTGTGAAATCTGAATAAGCTTGGTGGATCATACCAATGTCAATTCCATAGTTTTAATACTATGCTTATAGCTTTGCAAGATGATAACATTGGGGAAGGAGGAGGGAATAGTGCATGAACCACCTTACTCATTTTTGCAACTTCTTATGTGTCTTTCTATGTATTTCAAAAATTTTCTTAAATGCAAGGACAAAGCCTAATTCCAACACGGAGTGCTGCTGCCTTCCGCCGTGGTGCCCTGCCTACTAGGATCCAGTAAGAGAAAGGCTAGTCGTGCCTTCCTGGAAACCTATAAACTACCAAGACTGAAACAGGAAGAAATAGATTTCTTAAATAGGCCAATTAACTATGAAGAAATTGAGTCAGTGATAAACAACCTTCCAAATAATAAAACTCCAGGCCCAGACGGTTTTCCTGGGGAATTCTACCAAACATTCAAAGAAGAAATAATACCTATTCTCCTAAAGCTATTTCAAAAAATAGAAACAGAAGGAAAGCTACCAAACTCATTCTATGAGGCTAATATTACCTTGATCCCCAAACCAGGCAAAGACCCCCTCAAAAAGGAGAATTACAGACCGATTTCTCTAATGAATATGGATGCCAAAATCCTCAACAAGATCCTTGCTAATAGAATCCAACAGTACATTAAAAGGATTATCCATCATGACCAAGTGGGATTCATACCTGGGATGCAAGCATGGTTCAACACTCGCAAATCAATCAATGTGATACATCATATCAACAAGAAAAGACTCAAGAACCATATGATCCTCTCAATTGATGCAGAAAAAGCATTTGACAAAATACAGCATCCTTTCCTGATTAAAACCCTTCAGAGTGTAGGAATAGAGGGTACATTTCTCAATCTCATAAAAGCCATCTATGAAAAGCCTACTGCAAGCATTATTCTCAATGGGGAAAAGCTGGAAGCCTTTCCCTTAAGATCAGGAACACGACAAGGATGCCCACTCTCGCCACTATTATTCAACATAGTACTAGAAGTCCTTGCAACAGCAATCAGAAGACAAAAAGGGATCAAAGGTATCCAAATCGGCAAAGAAGAAGTCAAACTGTCTCTCTTTGCAGATGACATGATACTCTATATGGAAAACCCAAAGGAATCCACTCCCAAACTATTAGAAGTTATAGAACAATTCAGTAAGGTGGCAGGATACAAAATCAATGCCCAGAAATCAGTTGCATTTCTATACACGAATAACGAGACTGAAGAAAGAGAAATTAGGGAATCCATCCCATTTACAATAACACCAAAAACCATACGTTACCTTGGAATTAACTTAACCAGAGACGTAAAGGACCTATATCCTAGAAACTATAGATCACTTTTGAAAGATATTGAGGAAGACATAAAAAGATGGAAAAATATTCCATGCTCATGGATTGGAAGAATTAACATAGTTAAAATGTCCATACTACCCAGAGCAATCTACACTTTCAATGCTATCCCGATCAAAATACCGAGGACATTTTTCAAAGAACTGGAACAAATAGTCCTTAAATTTGTATGGAA
>NW_023255341.1:611836-706704 GCF_002007445.2 Ailuropoda melanoleuca
TCTATTTTGAGTCTTTATATATAAGGCTCACTGTCTGGCTGAGTACAAAACTGTCACTTTGGCTCCTAAAGTCTAACGCTGAAAGCTTACTGAGATAAATATGGACCTTCTCATTCAGGCTGTCAGGAAATGTGTGGATCTATTTTATTTATACCCTTAAAAATGATTTCATTTTGGCTTTCCTTTTTTGAAGAAGTTTCATTCTGGGGCTTAATTTTGCTGACAACATGCTGTTTCCTAACTAGAAAGAAAAGTGGCTCCATATTAAAAACCAGGTATTACTGTACACACACACAAAATATGGTCTGTGGCTCATTCCAAAGTCCTGCTCCTAAGTCTCCTCTGGTATCTTTAATTAATTCCCATGAAAGCTACTTATTCAAGGACTGCATTGATCATTTATTTAGATTAATAGGCAACTCTGGCATTGTGTAGCCTAATGAGTGAAGAGTCACTTGTATGCTTACTGCTTTGATATTTGAGTTCCATTTGCCTATCTTTTCCTCCATTCACTTATTTGACACTCAGACCTATTGTCCTTGCTAAAAGGGCTCATAAAGAGGCAGATTGAACTGAGGGAAATAGACTAAACCACAATAAATCCTTCAACTAAAACAAACAAACCAACAAAACCCAGCAATTCCACAGTGCTTACATGATCTTAGCCTAACAAGTGATATGAATATACTGTCTATATTTATCCTTCCCTGCTGATGCTATCATTTGCCATTCTGAATTTTCCACTGACAGCAGTATTTCTGCTGGTCTTACAGAGATGTTGGCTACTAAAACACAATTCAGGCTCATATCCATATCAATCATCAGTGAGCTAAGAATAAGAAACTTGCCAAAGGTAGGAGATTAAGGGTACAGGCCCTAGCTATGGTTGAGTTGCCGAAGTAGAGAGTAAGAAAGCAGCAATGTGACTAGCTACAAATAGAAAACAGGGATTTGAGCTTGTTTAATCTTGCAAAAGGATCCATATGGCATGCCAGCTCACAAATTCACTGTGTCCACTAAAATCCATTCCTTGTGGTGGGGGTTACCGCTTCACAGCCATGTTGCTCTAGCCATGTGTATCTATCTGGTGCACCACTGTGATGTAAATTCCCCCATGTTATCCCCCCAATAATAGCTTTTGATGTGTTGGTTATGCTAAATCATATCACGTTTAAATCAGGATGGTTTGTGGTTGACCTTTTACATTTCCTGTTCCTCCAAACTACTTCTCTCTTTGAGAGTGTCTTTCTACCAATGCATGTCAATCTAGGGTAATTGTTTCACTAACATTATCTACAAGATATGAAGAACCCAGCACTGGGGCAGGGCAGGGAGAAAATAAGTCATTCTCCTTATTGTCTAGTCATTTACAATACATTTGGCATGATAAGATCTATACCTTCTAAACAGTTAAGAAAATGTGAGACAGAAACTTTGAGAAGAATTCAAAAAGGAGAGCAAGAATTCTACATATACTCTCAGACAGAGAACTTTTCTCTTTCAAAAGCCAGCAGTGATGGTTTTCTCAGAATCAGCCTACCAGTTTTGCTGAGACACCACAAATCCCTGATTTCCCAAAGATATTTGTTTTCTGTCTCCTTAAGATCAAGTTCAGTGGCATATAATAGAAAATCCCAAAATGACATGACCTAAACAAAGTAGAAGTAGACAGTCCAGACGGTCCAGTCAATTGACTCTTACACCTATCTTTCTGCTCCACCATTCTCAGCATGCAGTTTCCATTCTCAAGGTCATTTCACGATCTGAGCTAACTCCAATTCTAGCCATCATGTTCATACTCCAGACTGGCATCACAAAGAAGCTAGGCAGGACAAAAGGCCACCCTCTATCTTTTAGGGAGACTTCAACTCACATGTTAAAAGCCAGAACGTAGCCACATGGCTACGTAGCTTCAAAGGAGATTGGTAACCTTCTTTGATCTGGGCACATTACCACACCAAATGAAATCATGATTCTGCTACTAAGAAAGAAAGAGAGAAGTTATGCTGGGCGAGACAACTGCCAATGCTGCCATACCTAGTTATTTGTTTTAAGATCTAAAATCTCTATTATTAAAGTCATCCCTTTAGTATTCAGTTGCTGTCTCTCAGAATCTCTGAATGAAAATATACTGCTTGAAAAGTGGTAAAACATTAACAAATTAAGACCCATTTTTATATGATCACAAACCTGTTTATGAGATTAACTTTTTTCTCTGAAGAAGGTGACCATAAGTAAAGAAAATAAAAAACACTAATAGGGAAACAAATAAAGGATGTTAAGGGAAAGTATCCACAGGACTCTGAAGTCAATACACTACAGGTTGAAAGGCTAAGGGTAGGAAGACCCAAAACCAATTTTGCTTACTTCACAATTTTGCTGAGGACTAACCCCACATGTCTAGGTTGATACAATGGTATGAAATTGCTGTAGTCTGTAGATCATGCCCAAAGATAGTGTGTCACAGCAAATAATTCCATTAACTACTATCTTTTTTAAGGCTTTTACTTGTTTTTCATTTTTATCAGCAAAGTGGGGAGGTGGTTCTAAAAGATTTAGAACTGGTTAAAAAAAGGAGAGAAGAAAAACTTTCAAATAACTATAGCTCTTACATTGGAATTAAAGTAGAGCACCATTTTGAAGAAAAGTATGGGACAATGTTTTCTTTTCAAAAACTCTTATGAGTTTTTGGAGTATGATCTTTACAAAATGAATATTATTCATCAAAGAGGTTTTGTTTTGACAGACTTAAATTGACTAGAGAAAGTTCATCTTCTACATTATGGGGAATCAAAATGTGTCTAGTAGAGCAAATTTCATGACACATCATACACAGAGCAGATGTGAGAATCTGAAGCCAGAAAAAAACAAGTTTTATTTTACTGTCACCCAGGGAAATTTCCCTTTTCTTTCAAGTAGCAAATAATCCACACTTATTTTTCTAAATCTTCATTTTTTGCACTATCAATGGATCCCATCCATCATCCTTATGAATATGGCTTTGGAGATATAAAAGGCTGTAACCAATTTATAGACCAATCCCAGGAGTATAAACCTTTATATTCAGAGAAACTTGGATGACTATTTAGGCCACCAGAGAAAAAATAAAAAAAAATTTATTAGTTTGAAACTTATTTACAGTCTTCAGGCCAACCAACACAAATTGATTCCCTACAGCACATTCATTGTGGGTATTCAATAAATATTAACCAACATTCCCCAGTGTTTCGACTCAGTATTATATTTAGGCATCTTAAGAACGAAGCCTACTTCAAGTACTGAGAGATTTCTTCACATAAATTCCGCTTGTTTTGATATTGGGTCCAATTTTTTTCTAAAACTTGTTTTTCTAGTGTCTACATTTTATTAATGAACTAATCCTTCCTTTAGAGTCTATAAAAAGTTTTACAGAAAACACCGAGAAAAGTTTTCATCTGAGAGTATTGCTACCATAGTCTCAGATATTTTGACTTTGGGGGATTGGGAGAAGGGTAGGGAAAGTTGATCTGTTTTAGCTTTTCCTCAAAGCCCTCAGATGCTTGCCTTTCCAGTTTCTGTTTAGATAATAATTAAAAGATCTATAGGATCTGAGAAAAAAAACACCTCAAAACATAGAAAATTGAAATTTATCTTTCATCAAGCATTCAGGTATTTCCCTCCAGGTGTCTAATTTCACATGTCAAAGCATGTTGTTTTATTTTTTTTAAAGATTTTATTTATTTATTCGACAGAGATAGAGACAGCCAGCGAGAGAGGGAGCACAAGCAGGGGGAGTGGGAGAGGAAGAAGCAGGCTCAGAGCGGAGGAGCCTGATGTGGGGCTCGATCCCATAACGCCGGGATCACGCCCTGAGCCGAAGGCAGACGCTTAACCGCTGTGCCACCCAGTTTGTTTTAAAAACTAAAATGATTCAGCATCTCATAGGTTTTCTTACATATTTCTCTACATTTCACACGTTATTCCAAAGTGCTCAATGGGAATACATGTTACTCACGAAAGAAGGGCTATTTTTCATTTTACAGAGTAGGAAGTCTAGAAGCCCATATTTTTCAGATATAAAATTTATAGAATTAAAAGTTTCATTCTGTTTCATCTTTGAAAAATGAGCAATCCTACTCCGAAGGTCACATTCCTACCCCACACAGAAGTGGCCCTTGTCTCCTATTATTCAACCCCCGGGAAAAGATTTCTATACTAAAATAGAGAAAAGACCTTCTCAGACTTCTTTGTTATACAAAGCCTAAGATCAATAGACTTACTGTGCTCCCTACTGGCAAAATGGAGAGCTACAGCCAGCATCAAAAATTTATTCGACAAAAGCCTTACAGAACTAGGAATTTTAAATTTGTTTATGATGCTCAGAAACAGGATATCTTGCCATTTGAGTTCAAAAATTACCAAAAAAAAACTATTCATTAGCCTGAGAGCAGAAGCAAAATGAAGTCAGAGCACCTCCTGGCCAAGCTGAATATGGATTCATATACTCGTGCCATTTCACATTATTGTCAATGTTACTAGCTATTCACTGTGTTCTGATCAAACCATATCTAAACATAGCCTGATCCAGTGGTTCACAAACTTTATTCTGCATCGAAGCTCCCAGGGTGCCTATTTAAAAATGTACAGTCTTAGATCCAAGGCTCAGAAATTCTGATTCTGCAGGTTTGGGATGAAACTCTGGAATCTGCATTTTATTAATTCTTCCCTTCCCTGGTGATTCTGATGTAAATAGATCAAGGGATACATTTTTAATAACATTGACATATTCTTTGCAAAACATCCTAATAGTGTAGTCAGAATAATTACTGACTTATATATCATCAACACCTCCATCAGAAGCATGATCTCCCTGATGGGACTGAAAGAATGCCTCCCAATTCCTTACTTTCACACAGACTAGCTCTCTGCCTCTACCTGCCTTAGGGGCTCCTGTTAGGTACCTGGCCAAAGGAGAGCACTTTAAATTAATAATAATAACAGCAATTATAACAGACATTTATTGAATATTTTCTTCCTGCCCACCACAAAGTGATTTTCTTATACAGGTTTTCCCAGCTATCCAAAAATAGAGGATTCCTATGAAATCTTTCATAAGCACAAATGATATAAAGCAAAGAAGCAATAACTATTTGTTTATATGGAAAGATTTTGAGCATTCCCAGACCCAAAAAGTGACTTTCTAAAAATAGGCTTTTCTGATACCTTAAGACACATCTTGCTAATGGATGTACAACATAAATGGAGATAAAACACAGCTGCTCACAGACACAGTTCAACACTATGGCAACTTGATTCTGAGATGCTAAGTGAATTTCTTTCAGTTAGTGAAAACAGGTAGCAACATAGGTCTTTCTTAAAAGCAAAGTGGCATAATGTGAACTTTTTAAAAGCAGGGGTGGGGCGCCTGGGTGGCTCAGTTGGTTGAGCATCAGACTCTTGGTTTCTGCTCAGGCCATGATCTTGGGATCTTGAGACCAAGTCCTACATCAGGCTCACCCTCAGTGCAAGTCTGCTTGAGATTCTTTCCCTCTTCCTCTCCCTCCCCCTCTGCCCTTCCCCACCCTCTGGTGCACATAAGCAAGTGCAAGCTCCTCTCTCTCTCTCTCTCTCTCTCTCTCTAAAATAAATAAATATTTTTTTTAAAAAAAAAGCAGGGGATACCTGTATTAACTAACTTAATCTTCATTAATCCTATGGATGAGTTAGAAACTATTATCATTCTTATTTTACAAGAGTTAGAAACTATTATCATTCTTATTTTACAAATGAAGAAACTGATACATTGCCCAAGGTCACACGCTTTGTAAGTGACAGAGCCTGGATATGAAGGCAGGCAGTTTGGCTCGAAAGACAATGCATTTATTTTTTTTTTAATTTTATTTATTTATTTGACAGAGAGACAGCCAGCGAGAGAGGGAACACAAGCAGGGGGAGTGGGAGAGGAAGAAGCAGGCTCCCAGTGGAGCAGGGAGCCCAGCCCTACGCGTGGCTCAATCCCAGAATGCCAGGATCACACCCTGAGCTGAAGGCAGACGCTTAATGACTGAGCCACCCAGGCGCCCCTTGAAAGACAATGCATTTAACCACTATGTTATAATGTCTACATTTAAAAGGGAAAATACTAGGGTTTTTTTTCTTTGTTATGATATGGCTTTTATTTTGCTCACTAAGATACAAAATTACAAAATTATTGTAAGGAGAAAAAAAGATTTGAAGTATAGTCCTTTATCAGATGCTTACTTGCTCAAGTTCAATTTAGTATGTGATCATGATAATGCTTTTATAATGCTTTCCATGTTCCCAGCTAATTCATTGCCTCACTTGAGATTGGAAAACTGAGACATTAAGCAAAATTTCCAAGGTCACCACAGAGTTGATGGTGATACATAGTAAAACCTGCTCACCTTCTCTGCACCCCCAATTCCTGCATGCTCCCCACTGGGTTCCTCTACACAATGGCCTGATTTGAATAACAACGCAGTATCTATAGCCTGGGAATGGTCATGTGTGAAAGATGTAAAAGAACAAGTTGCGTATTAAGCAGACTTGGCATGGCTTTTGGAAAGCATGCTAATGCCTAAAAGACAACAAACATAATTGAAGACCTCAGCCTAGACAAGAGATACGTTTTCTTTACAGTTGTCATAATAAATCTCTCTCTGAACTTTACCTGGCATTTAGGTGTATCAGGTCTTCAACTGCAGACCTTTGATTTTTTTCCCTTTCTTAACCTCACTTGAAGCATGACTATTTCCTTCTCTATACCCCTCTTATAAAATACTTTTAAAGGATCCTGGACATCATAGTATTCTTCTCCTGCCCTGTAAAAACAATTTGTGAGATTAAAGCATGTGAAATTCTTTCTAGTTGCAACTGTAAAGAGAAAGAAGTCACAGGTAGCTGGTTATATTCATGGGCAACTGTAAGTTCCACTTAGAGCTTTCCAGGGCCTGAGAACAACATATAAGAGGAAGCTGCATTCACTACCCTGAGTCATCATCATACCAAATTTCAGGGTGTAAGACTCCATTTTTTCCATCACCATGAGTCTTAATACTGTTATCGAAATTCATGAAACAATGGTAACAGCAGATTTTGATTGATGGCTTTATCCCCAGACTGCTTTTGTAAACCACGGGAAGAGTCACTTTGGTAATAAGACATGCCCGTCTACGGCCATACCACCCTGAACGCGCCCGATCTCATCTGGTAATAAGACATGCTCTGTGAGGCCACTACATCTGCAACTGCTTTTTCCTCTCCTCTTCCTTATTATAACAAAGCCCCAATCCAAAGGACCTTTCAAATTGTATGTGTGAGGTAAGCAGATAGTCAGCCTTATACTAAGCTGCTTAATCATATTCATAGCATTAAAGCCAAGAAAAAAATAAGTGAATCAATGGCTTGAAATACACCATTCTCCTAACTACTGAATTAGCAAAAATTAAGAAGTTTCTCAGTGTTGAGATGTTTATGTGAAAAAAAGACACTTCAATATAGTAGTAAAGAGAGTGTAATTGATACAGCTATTTTGAGGGCAATTTGGCAATATCAATCAAGATTAGAACTGCACATACTCTTTGAATAACTATACTTCAGATGGGAATTTAACCTAAAGATATATACTTGCAATATATGTAAAAGATCATTTAAAGGGTATTATTGCATTGATTATGCTGGGGGAAAAACCCAATGATTCAGCAATAAGGCATGGTGAAATAAATTATGTTACATCCCCACTCCAGAACAATACAAAAAAAATTGCCATGACCTGATATAGAAAAATCTCCAAGAGGCATTGTTAAACTGGATAAAAGTAAGCTAAGGAGCAGCTTGTATAATAAAAATAATAGCTAACCAGGCAGGACTTCTGAAATGGCAGGGTAAGGACTTCTGTACATCCACTCTTCCATTAAAGCAATGAAAATACTGACAAAGTATTAAAAACCAACTTTTTCAGAAATATGGGAATTCATCAGGAAAAACTATTTAATCTCTGTTAAGAACACTTGATGGCATTTTTAACTTGGTCTACTCTTATGTCCCTCTCCCAGTTCCATAATTGTCTTGAAAAACAGCATCCTCACAACCATAGTAGCTGCAAAGAATACAACAGCAATAGCATTACAGCCACCAGAGGGAGCAGATTGGGTTTGGAGCTCCTCAAAAAGTCTCATCTTCAGAACACTGTCATTATTTAACCTGTCTCATACCTCCCTAGAAGGCCCCATTCATAGGGTGCTTTCATTATTGGACATGACTTGGAGCTTGCTCTATGAGAAATACCTTATCTGTAGAGTATTTATTGAAAACAATAAGCAGCATGTGATGCAGAGTTGCTGAATTATGCTATCTAAAATGCTCTGTTTTCAACAAAAATTGTAAGACTCAAAGATATAGGAAAATGTGGCCCATATACAGGGTGGGGGGAGATATTCAGTAGAAACTATTCCTAAGGAAGCTCAGACATTGGACTTACTAGACAAAGACTTCAAAAGAGCTTTTATAAATATGTTTAAAGAACTAAGGAAAACCATGTCTAGAGAATTAAAGAAAAAGTATGACAATGATGCGTCACCTTATACAGAATATCAATGAAAAGAAAAATGTTTTTTAAAAGATCTAAATAGAAATTCTGTTGTTGAAAAATACAATCACTGAAATGAAAAATTTACTGTAGAAGGGTTCAACAGAAGATTTGAGCTGAAAAAGAATCAGAGAACCCAAACATAGGTCAATTAAGATTAGATTGTCTGAGTAACAGAAAGTAAAAAGAATGAAGAAAAATAAACAGAGCTTCACAGATCTATGAGACACCATCAAACATACCCACATACATATAATGGAAGTTCCAGAAAGGTGGGGCAGGGAAGGGGGCAGAAAGAATATTTAAAGAAATAATGGTGGCACCTGGGTGGCTCAGTCGTTAAGCATCTGCCTTCGGCTCAGGTCATGATCCCAGGATCCTGGGATCAAGCCCCACATCGGGCTCCCTGCTCCTCTGGGAGCCTGCTTCTTCCTCTTCCACTCCCTGGCTTGTGTTCCCTCTCTTGCTGGCTGTCTCTCTTTGTCAAATAAACAAATAAAATCTTTAAAAAAAAATAAAGAAATGATGACCCAAAACTTCCCACATTCCAGGCAAAGCTTTAATCTACACATTAAAAAAAAACACTTCAAGTTAGATAAAGCCAAGGATATATACAACCAGACACATTGTAGTCAAAGCGTTGAAAGACAAAGACAAAAAGATTTTTTAAAGCAGCGGAAGAGAAGCAACTCATCATGTACAGGAATCCTCCATAAGATTAAGAGTGGATTTCTGAACGGAAATTGTGGAAGCCAGAATGCAGTAGAAGCATATATTGAAAATATTGAAAGGAAAATACTGTCAACCAAGAACTCTGTATTTGACAAAACTATTCCTCAAAAATGAAGGAAAGATGAAGACATTTCCAGATGAACAAAAAAATGTAAGAGTTTTTTTTACTAGCAGACCTGCCATTTAAGAAATACTCATAGTTGTCCTTCGGTCTGAAATAAAAGGACTAGGCACAAGGAAATAAAAAGTACCAATAAAGGTTACTATGTAGGTTAATATAAAAGATAGTATACCTGAAACTAATGTAACATTGTATGTCAACTACACTTCAATAAAAAAAAGATAGTATAAATGTATTTTTTGTAACTTTTGTCCTCTCCTACCTTATTTAAAATACAATTTCATAGAGAAATAATTATAAAACTGTGTTGGTGGAACTAAAAATGTGTGAAAGAATAATTTCTATAACAATAATAGCTCAAAGGAATGGAAACAGAATGGAGGTATATTGGAGCAAAGAGTCTGTATAGAATTGAAATTAAGGTAATATTAATCTGAACTAGATTGTTTTAAAAAGATCATTGTAATCCCCAGGGCTAGCACTAAGAAAATAACTTGAAAAATTTATAGTAAAAGAAATAGCAATGTAATTTATTTATTTATTTATTTATTTTTAATTTTTTATTATGTTATCCTAGTCACCATACAGTACATCATTAGTTTTTGATGTAGTGTTCCATGATTCATTGTTTGTGTATACCCAGTGCTCCATGCAATACGTGCCCCCCTTGATATCCATCACTGGGCTAGCCCATCCCCCCACCCCCCTCCCCTCCGAAACCCTCAGTTTGTTTCCCAGAGTCCACAGTCTCTCATGGTTCATTCCCCCTTCTGTTTACCCCCCCTTCATTCTTCCCTTCCTTCTCCTACGATCTCCCTGCTATTCCTTAAGTTCCACAAATGAGTGAAACCATATGGTAATTGTCTTTCTCTGTTTGACTTATTTCACTTAGCAATGTAATTTAAATGGTACACTTGAAAATACTTATTTATCACAAAAGAAGGAAGTAATGGCAGAGCAGAGGTACAAAAAGACATGAGACATACAGAAAACAAATAACAAAATGGCAGAAGTCAGTCCTTCCTTATCAGTAATTAAACTAAATGTAAATGAAATTAGTTTCCCAATTAAAAGACAGAAATTGACAGAATGGATAAAATCAAACATGATTCAACTATATTCTGTCTACAGGAAGACCCACATAGGTTAAACATAAAAGAATGAGAAAAGATATATAAATAGTATATGCAAAAATATATGCAAACAGTAACCAAAAGACTGGAATAGCTGTTATCAATAACAGAAAAAAATAGTCTTCAAGACAAAATTATTAGAATCAAAGAGGGAGGGATACCTGGGTGGCTTAGTCAGTTCAGCATCTGCCTTGGGCTCGGGTCATGATCCCAGGGTCTTGGGATCAGGTCCCACATCAGGCTCCTTGCTCAGTGGGGAGCCTGTTTCTCCCTCTGCCCGCTGCTCTCCTTGCTTGTGCTCTCCCGCTCTCTCTGACAAATAAATAAATAAAATCTTCATAAAAAAAGAATCAAAGAGGGAGATTTTATAACGATAAAAGGGTTGAATCAGTGAAAAGAGATAATTTTTAAATTACATGGAACTAAGAACCTCAAAATCCATGAATGTAAAATTTACATAATTGAAGGGAGAAATAGTGCAATGAAAGTTGGATGCTTTAATACCCCACATTCAACAACGGATAAAAAAAATTAGGCAGAAGATTGATAAGAACGTGGAAGACATGAACAACACTATCAAACAAATCAGCATAACAAATCTATGGAACTCAGCACCTAACAGCAGCAGAGTACATATTCTTCTTTCAAGTGTACATTACTGAAATCAAGAATGAAAGAGCAGACATCACTACTAAACTTAGAGAAATAGAAGTATTATAACTGAATACCATGAACAATTGTATGTGTCAAAGTAGATAACCTACATGAAACGGACAAATTTCTAGAAAGACACAAGGTACCAAAACTAATTCAGAAAGAAATAGAAATCTAAACAGATTTATAAAAAAAGAGATTGAATTAGTAATCAATACACCTACCACAAAGAAAAACCCAGGTTCAGATGGTTTCATTGGTTAATTCTACCAAACATTTGAAGAAGAATTAATACCAATCCTTCACAAACTCACAGGATGGAATACCTCATAACTAATTCTATGAAGCCAGTATTATCCAAATTAGACAAAGACATCACAAGAAAGCTACAGATGAATATTCCTTATGAATATAAACACAAAAATCAACAAAATCCAGCAAACCTAATTGAACAATACATAGGAAGATTTATATACCATGACCAAGCGGGATTTAAGGTGGGTTCAATATATAAAAACCAATCAATGTAAGATATCATTCCAATAAAAAAAAAGACAAAAACCACATTATAATCTCAATAAACACAGAAAAAAACATTCGACAGATTACAATACCCTTTCATGATAAAAACATTCAACAAACTAGAAATAGAAGGTTATTTCTTAACCTGATAAAAGGCATTTACAAAAAACCCCACAGCTTATATCATTCTTAATTGTAAACAACTCAAAGCTTTTCACTAAGACAAGAATATCTGTCCTCATCATATTTATTCAACATTGGATTAGACATTCTAGAAAGGGAAATTAGGCAAGAAAAAGAAAGAAAAGATATTCAGACTGGAAGGGTGTAAGTACAACTATCCCTATTTGCATATGACACAATCTTGTATATAGAAAATCCTAATGAATTCATAAAACAAAATAAAAAGTAGAAGTACACCAAGGCCACATGATATTAGATCAATACAGAAAATCAATTGCATTTCTGTACAAAAGCAGTAAACAATCCAAAACTCAAATTAAAGATACAATTTCATTTATAATAGCACCAAAAGAATGAAATACTTAGAAATCACTTTAACAAACAAAGCAAAAGGCCTGTACATTAATAATCATAAAACCATACTGAGGGAAGTTAAAGGAGATATAAATAAATGGACAAGCATTCCATGTTATTGGATTGGAAAACTCAGTATTGTTAAGATAGTAATTCTCCCCAAATTGATCTACAGATTCAACACAATCCCTGATGAAATTCCAGCAGGCCGTTTGCAGAAACTGATGAAGAGATCTGAAAGTTCTATGGAAATGCAAGAAATCCAGGATAGCTAAAACAATCTTGAAAAAAAAAAAGAAAGAAAAAAGTTGGACAACCTTCACTTCCCAATTTCAAAAGTGACCATAAAGCTATATTTATGAAGAAAGATAGCACAGTACTGGCATAGGGAGAATCATAATGATCAATGGGACAGAATTAGCAGTTCCAAAACAAATCCTAATACTTAAAGTCAACGAATTTTTGACAAAGGTATTGAGGCAATTCATTGGGGAAAAGAATGTTCACTAAATGGTGCTGGGATGACTGGATATGCACATGTAAAAAGATGATCTTAGACCCTTACCTCATGCCATACACAAAAATTTATTCTAAATTTTTCACACTTACATGTAAGAGCTAAAAACGTAAAACACTTTTGGAAGAAAATATAAGAGGATCTATGGGACCTTCGGTTAGGCTAAGATATGACACCAAAAGCATAGTCCATGAAAGAAAAAAATTGGATAAATTGGACCTCATCAAAATTCAAATTTTGTACCTTGAAAGATACCATTAAGATAATGAGAGAGAAACAAAATTAGGAGAACATATTTCCTAAGCACATACCTGATAAAGTCTTGCATCCAGAATACACAACCAACTCTTATAAGTAAATAAAAAAATAACCAAGCTTTTTAAATGGACAGAAGACATGAGCAGACTTTCCACCAAAGATTTACAAATGGCTAATAAGCACTTGAAAATATGCTTAACATCATCAGTCATTAGGGAAATGTATATTAAAACCACAATGAGATACCATTTTGTGCTCAGTAGAGTGAGTGCAAGTAAGACAGACAATTCCAAATGTCAGTGAGAATATAGAGAAATGGGAGCCTTTATCAGATGCTGATGGAAATGTTAATGGGCACTTTGAAAACGGTTTGGCAGTGTATCAAAATGTTAAACATAAAACTACCGTACAACCCAGCAATTCCACTCTTAGGTACCTATTCAAAAGAAATGAAACACATGTCCACATAATGACTTGCATAGAAATCTTCACTGCAACATTATTCAGAAGAGCCTAAAACTGGAAACAACCAAAATGCCCACAAACTGGCAAATGGAGAGACAAATATGGTATATTCATAGAATGGAATGCTATTCAGCAATAAAAAGAAATGAACTACTGATGTCATGGATGAGCCTCCAGTACATTTCATAGAGTCAAAGAAGTCAGGGCGCCTGGGTGGCTCAGTCGGTTAAGCATCTGCCTTCAGCTCAGGTCCTGATCTCTGGGTCCTGAGATTGAGTCCCATGTCAGGCTCCTGGCTCAGCAGGTGTTCTCCCTCTGCCTCTCCCCCCTGCTTTATGCACTCTCTCTCTCTGTCTCAAATGAATAAATATTTTTTTAAAAAAAAGTGGAAGAAGCCAATCACAAAAGCCCCATATTATATGATTCCATTTATATTAGCTGTCTAGAAAAACCAAATCTATGGAAACGGAAAGTAGATTAAATGTTGCCTAGGGTTAGGGGTGGGAACAGGGATTAACTATAAATGAGCATGAGGGACCTCATGGTGGGGATGAAAATGTTCTAAAATAGATTTAAATCATTCAGTTGTATACTTGAAATGCGGGGACTTTCTGATAGCCAAAATATATCACAATAACGTTATTTTTAAAATCATAGCTAACATACATATGGCACTTAGTATGTACTGTGAATTGTGTTGTGTTTAGTATGTAACACCTCATTTAATCTTTATAACAGCCCTATAAAGTAGGCAATAGTTATCCCTCTTTCGTGAACTAAGAAACTAAGGCACAGAGAGATGAGGTAACTTGCTGAAGAGCACACAGCCCATAATTAGTAGAGGTGGGATCCAAGCCCAGATGGTCTGGCTCCACAATCTATGATCTTAGCTATGGCTTCCATTTGTGGGAGGGAAAAAATATGCAGATATGCTTGTATATGGCAATATGTGGAAGGATTCACAAGGAACTTTTACCAGTAATTCCCTCTGGGAAGTAGGAATGAGGGTGGGCAGGAGAGGGAGACAAATTGATTACTTTATACCACTTTGAACTCTGAATTTTTTATACATTTTATAATTCATGTATTCATTTTGTAGATAAGACATCATTTTTAAATCAAAATATTGGTTATCTTTGATGTGTCAGATTTTTACATTTTTAATCTTTCCTAAACTTTCTGCTATTTTCCAAGTTCTTCGGGCTGTATCTTCAGGCCAAGTTCTCAAATAATTATCATGACATATTTTCTGTTACATTTACATTTTGTTCTGCCAGTGTCAGAGCCCCAGGATGGGGCTGAAGCCAAGAAGGGTGGGGGCGGGGGCTGAGGAAGACTTGGTGACAGAAGGGCCTGTGTTGCTTGCTCCCCTGCCGGGGTCAGACTGTGACTGGGCTGGATTCAAGACTGCGCTGAGCTCTGGTGTGCAGCCCTGAACTTCGGAGATGCCCTGGGGCACTCCCCGGGGTCTGGCCGCCTCAGGAATCCCTGCTCTTCCGGAGGGGATAGATCATCTACGTGCAGGTACACGTGTGCACACAAACTCATTCAAAAGCACGGGTTTGTATCTGTGCCTCCAGGATGAGAGTGATTCTGCTCAAGCATATGTGTGTGTCTGTGTGGCAGAGGTTTGGTTTTTTGGGGTGGTTTTCCACGCGATATTTAAAGATATTCACAACGGAATACGGTATGAAAACAGCTAAGTGTTGAGGATTATCTTTACTAACATAGGAAGTATTCACTTGTAAACTTGAGGAAGCATTCACTGTGTGACAAGATGCTTAAAAGAAAATGGACAGGGTTGGGGCACTTGGATGGCTCAGTCAGTTAAGTGTCTGCCTTTGGCTCAGGTCATGATCCCCAGGGTCCTCGATCCCCATGTCTGGCTCCCTGCTCAGCGGGGAGTCTGCTTCTCCCTCTCCCTCTTGCCCTTCCCCGCTGCTCTGCTCCCTTTCTTTCTCTCTCTGAGATAAATAAATAAAATTTTTTTAAAAAAAGAAAATGGATAGGGTTAATATTTACACTGTGATTAACTCTTTGTAAGCATTTCTTTGGTTTAATAACACGTTGTGGGGGGAGGGAGTAACGGGATTTTTTTAAGATTTTATTTATCTGAGAGAGAGAAAGAGAGGGAGCAGAGCAGCGGGGAAGGGCAAGAGGGAGAAGGAGAAGCAGACTCCCCGCTGAGCAGGGACCAGACATAGGACTGGATTCCAGGCCCCCAAGATCATGACCTGAGCTGAAGGCAGAGGCTTAACTGAGTCACCCAAGCACCCCACAGCGGGGATTTTTTTTACATATGTACTTGTAATTGAATGCTAACACTTTACAAGAGCATATTGTGAGAAAATGGGATACTCTCTTTCATGAAAGCTTCCTTTTTAAAAATTTCATATTCAGTAAAGACTAATTTAAAAGACATTTGAAGAAGAATCTTTTTTTTTAAATATATACTTCTCTTCTCTGGCTGTGGGCTGGCATGACATAATCCCCAGAGCCTTTTTGCTATCGAGACACAGAAAAATCCAATGAAAGAAGCATGGGGCTTCAGAGTCCGATGGATTGAAGCTCAAATCCCAGACCTACTACTAGCTATGTGCTCTTGGGCAGGTTATTTGACCTAACCTTCAGCTTTTTTATGTTTTGGGGTTTTTTTCTGAGAAGATGGGATAGCACCCCCTCCCCACACAGCATCATTGACTGCAGCGCCTTACACAGTGTCTGGCAGTTAGTAAGCGTTCAACAAACATTAGTTCTCTTACCTCCCCTGAGTGGGAGAAAAAAAGACTTTGTGCAAGCAGTCTACCTTCTCTTACACGCTGATTTTCCTGCTAAGGCCGTGCATAACAGAGTGATAATGTGTGGTTGCCGTCCCTCATCTCTCCAGATCTCATCTACTCTGCCCCAGCTGTGGTTCCCCATGTCCGCAGTGCAGCTGCTCTTCCCTTCCGGCAAAGCAATGATTCTGAGGAGTTTTATCACCCACTTGGATGCTGTATCCTCTCGTTTGTGAACTGATCATTTATATCCAGGCAAGCACCAGAACACTTTGGTTTGTTGTGAGGATGTCGCTACTAGGAACCTTTCCCAGAAGAGGTGGTGAGAAACTTGTGGGAAAAGTCTTTACAAATGACTACTTCTCTTGTCTTTATTTGTAAAAGAAAAAAATGTTGAGGACATGGGAATGAGACCACCGCCGGATCCTGTATGACAGTCTTACCCAAAGAAATTTACATCAGCCTGATAAAGGCATGGGGTGGAGCCAATGATAAGGAACCCATAGAGCAACTGACCGATTTCCCCCAATTCCCACGAGCTCTGTTATTCCTGGTGAAGGAGCTGGTTCAGATGAGGGCCTACTACGCACAGACTAGATGTTATAGGAGGAATTTTTTACTTTTGAAAAGTGTTCAGAATGCTAAGCTTTTGGGTATTGGAGCAGGGAGGAGGAGACAAGCCGCATGCTATGACCCGCACACAACTAAAGCATACAACCAGAGAGCGAGGGGTTCAGCCTTGAACTTCATCTACATTTAATTCCTCCAAGGTCAGGGGTGCCTGGGTGGCTCAGTTGGTCAAGCATCTGCTTTTGGTTCAGGTCATGATCCTGGAGTCCTGGGATCGAGCCCCGAGTTGGGTTCCCTGCTTAGCGGGGAATCTGCTTCTCCCTCTCCCTCTGCTCCTTTCTCTCGCTTTCAAATAAATAAATAAAATCTTTAAAAAAAAATAATTCCTCCACGGTCAGCACATTCTAAGAGCAGAAATCCAAGGGCGAGCCTTCGGGGGAAGCCATACTTGAAAAGTAGGAGGAAATTAAAACAGTAAAGTAAACTAGAAAGAGCAGCAGAAGGCAAAGAAAGCAGGATATCACAAGGTCAAAACAAGAATCTTCAGTGGCATCGAAAGTAGCAATGAATTCAAAAAAGAGAAGCAGCAAGAAGTGATTTGACCAGGAGGAAGTTAGCAGCGGTTTCTGAGGTTAAGTGGTTTCTGACTGGGCAGGTGGTTTCTATTATATAAACGATGGTTTATATGGAATGAGATATTTAAATCAACAGTTTATTTCTCACAGAACATTAAAGAGCCATTATAATTAGATTCACTCACTCATTCATTTATTTCATTAGCATTTGCTGTGCTCTTACAAGTGCCTAATTCTGCTAAGCTCCATGGGGTAAGGGGACCTAATAGAAAAGCCATAATTAAATCATAATGGCTTCTCTCTCACAAGGAATCTGGGTGAAGTTTTAGACCTAGGACTTCAAAATGAGTGTCTCATTTCCCAGTAATTGTTTCAGTGTATGTATTCTTTTCCGATATATTAGCCTTTTGTTTCCCTTTTTGAATTAAAAAAGTTTGGTTTGCCACATCGCAGGCCAAGTGTCAACCTGAAAGGACAGCAAGTTTAAAAATCCCCCAAATCTCAATGTCTCTTATGTATGCGGTGAGGAAAGGCAGGAAGGGTATTTATACTTTGTGTTAGATTTTCTTTTTTTCTTTCTCAAATACAAAAGCCCACACAGAATAGTCCAAAAGAACCAAAGTTTCCTCGGTTTCACAAAAACAGCATCCATTGCTTTGCCTCTCATAATTTAATCAGTTTGGTTGGCTGCATCACTGGCAAAGTACCAACTTGGATTCTAGCAGGAGGTTAAAAACATCAAGTCTCAAAGATGCCTATGTGAGCTCGGAGGCAACACAGAAATGGCATTTATACCTTGTATTAGGTATTTATTTCCATAGCAGTTTGATGCCTACCACAGAAACCTACCCCCACAGGAGTAGGCCAAAGCTGCCAAGCTGTCCACACGTTCAGAAAATATACCTGTGGAGCTCTGCTTCTCAAGGTGGAGTTCAGAGCACTTTGCAGTAAGTAACCTGGTGCCTGGAAGCGAGACAACTCACAGGATGCCTTTGGCACATCGAAGGTGGTGGTGAATTTTAGTCCAGTGTGAACATGCACACATTAGTTATAAGGGACTTTTGTAACTGGCCAGCCAAAATAACGAACCTTGAAAATAAATATGCCAACCCATCTACAGTGTGATGTGTGCTTTTTTTTCTTCTTCCTCCATTCCATATTTTCCGGGTTTTTTTTTTTTCTTTTGAACAATGAGGAAAAATTGGGGCATCTGGGTGGCTCAGTTGGTTAAGCATCTGCCTTCAGCTCAGGTCATGATCCCAGGGTCCTGAGATCAAGCCCCGCATTGGGCTCCCTGCTCAGTGGGGAGTCTGCTTCTCCCTCTCCTTCTCCCCCTGCTCGTGCTCTCTCATTGTCTCTCAAACAAATAAAAACAAAATCTAAAAAAAAATGAGGAAAAACTTTTAACTTAAAAAAAACCTACTTAATACCTATCAGGCTCTTCTAGGCCATCTTAGTGAAATGGACCTACTTAACACTGCTTGGATTATCCTTTAAGTAGTTTCTTTATCCTTTAAATTAGCTTCACTGATTCCAATAGCCAAGCCAAAAAATCTAATCTACTACATTTGGAAAGCCACTATTTTCCAACCGCTTTGCCACTCTATCTTAAGTCAAAAGACAGACCTGTTAAATGTTTAAATGGAGAATATTCTTTCTGCAGTAACTCCAAGCAGATATATAAAGACATGTACCCACAAGTCACTATGAATCTTAACTAGCAGTTTTTGCCCACTTTATAACTGTGATTGACTCCCCCTTACCATCAGATTCAAGGACTGTGTGGATGTGTGGCAGAGAAGACCTAGGCTCTCCTGATGGATGTGTAAAGAAATCCAAAACCAAGGAAAGAATTCCCCCATCTCAGCTCAAATTTTAATTATTCACTTCCTTATTACCCGAAGGTACAGGTTCCATCTCTCCCTATCCAACTTCTTAATGTAAACTAGACAATCAAAATAGTTCCAGTTCCAGGAGAATGCTCAGCATAGGCTATTTCATAATACGGCATGTAATCCTTTCACAGGGAATAGTTTTTGTAAGCAAAGACTTTTTAAAAAATGAAACAGAGTCAAGACCTCAGTTTTACGTTTCCTATCTAAAACCGCACCTGAAGTAGAAATGTGGGGCTAAGCTTTCTCAGTGGAAAACAACCATCTCGGCAGGTTTCCTAAAAGTTAAACATGATGATTTTAGAGGAAAACAACATTTATTGTGTGAAAGATTTATATTTAATCAAAGGCACCAACCAAAACTAAGATTATTATAGTTGACCATAATATTGACAATTAAGTCACAACAACCTGATAAAGAAATAGCAGCTAAAGTGAATGAAGATGAATTGTTTTCAATTCCTAAGGAAAATACAGTAATTCCAACACCATTAAGTAATAATTAGAACCTTTCAAATATGAATTTGAGAGCAAAACAGCGACTAATGAAAATATTTTAACTTGATGCAAATTATACAATAATCTTAACTCGACTGGGAAGTGGCCAGTTCAGAAGGGTCAATGTTCTATCACACTACATCAATCAGCAAATTCAGAGGGGTCACTTGTTATACATAACTAATGAGTCGTTGAATACCACATCAAAAACTAAGGATGTACTATACAGTGGCTAACTGACCATAAGAAAAACACAAGAGATTCACAATGTGATTTTGAAAAATAAAAGTCAAGAGGAACACGGTATTGCATGATTTACAATTTACTAGCTCTTCCAGTGTTTCACAGTGGTACAGGGGTTTCAAGGATCTAACATCAATGGGACAAAAGGTGGACTTAAACTGAACACGTCTTGATTGAATCAGACTATTGATGTAAGTTTTCGGTCTATTGTAAGCAGTAGTAGGTAGTCTTCCATCCAGGCAATTTCATAGCTCACAGGGGGGAATGTAAATGTCCTAAAAGTAAAGGAAAAAAAGTTAATCGACTTGTAACCCAAATTTCAATATCTGTATGCGCTCGCACACGTGAGCATCTATTCCGCTAATGAAGACCTTCATGTGTTCCCCGTCGGCGGCTCAATTAAAACGTGAAGGGCCTAGGGGATTAATTCAGCCAGCAACGGTTCTCATGCTTTGCCATTCAAATACTGAAGTTATTGAAACACATGTTTTCCCCAAATCTGGTTCCAGGTTGGGCTAGATGTGTTTATCACTCTACGAAGAGCTCACCAGAGGAGTGTGGTAAATTAAGAATATTGGGAGCAGAGTGTACTTGCCAGGGAACCTCACTAGCAAGGCCACTGTTAGGATTCTCCTTTCCTCTTCAGTCTACGTCCAAATCTGTTAGAAAGGGGACCACTCAGGATCTTTAGACGGACATGCAGGTAAACCCCCAAAGGCTCTTCTGCCCTTTGTGGCCATGCCTTGCCTTGAGAGACCTGACCTAAATACACACGGCTAACACAGTACCAACCAGATCCGAATGCACCACTCGACAAGACCTCGGCAAACTCAGTCCATCCATCACATGCACAGGCTGAAGTAAACACCAACAGAGAGCTGAGGACTAAGATGAACGAACATACCTTAAGGTTCAAGAGGAATAGGCCCGTGGTTTGCTGTTTACACTATCTCATACTGGTTATTTGTTATGGCGCGAGAGAGGCAGTAGGCTAGAAAGATTCCAATCAGCTAGAAATAAAATACGAACAAAAATTAAACACACACACACACACACACACACACACACAAAAGAGCCTACAGACCTCAGGATACAGGTTTATTTTCCTTTCACTTCGAATTCACTAATAATTTCCTTCCTTAAGTTTCTCTCGGCAGTTCTGCTTGATACTCTGCAGCTCCTGGACCACATTCAAAGAACATAAGGGAAGTTTTACTACTACTATGACCTGGAGTTTCACAACAGTCACTGACAAAAATCACTCCAGAAAAATTCTAAATGTCGTAAGTTTTGGGGAAACTTATCAGATAAGACAGCTGTCAGCTATCAGAACAAAAAGGACATGGCTCAGACTATGATCTCATCACGTAAAATCTCCATTTACAAAGGCAGAGATTTTCTTGGAAGCTCTCGGGCAGTGCTGCAGTGATGGATTTGTTCTGCAATACCTGCGCTGTCCAGTAAGCTAGCCACTAGCCACACGTGGCTTTCGAGCCCTTCAAATGGGGCTTGAGCAACTGAGGAACTGAATTTTTCATTTTATTTAATAATTAGAACCTTTCGAGGGTGCCAGTGGCTACTTTATTAGACAGTGCAGATTCAGACATAGCTGTGCCTGCTGCTTGAAAGATATATTAAGATTAGATTTCCAAAATCAATTACACAGGTCAAAATGCAGTATTATCCTTTCTTTCAGTTTTAGCTCCATGATGTTTAATATAGGACAAAGCCCTAGCCTCTAAAAAAATGGCTTAGAGCCACAATACAAACTTTTCATGCTATAGTGAGAAGTAGCACAACTCAGGAAATAGAATTTGACCCACAACGTAGCACGTACCCAACAAGACAGGCACAAATTGAATGGGGGGGTCGTATGATCTAACTTTTTGTAGGTCAGAACTTATATGGAACTCAACAGGCAGCTGCAGCCCGGGAAAGAAAAAATCCGAACAACATTTTAGAATCTTGCCTGCACGGCAAAACAAGGTTCCCATCTATCTCATGTTTGAATTAATGAATTAGGGTGCTGGAGAGCCCACCATACCCAAGGGCATCAGGTATGTACTACTAGGAGTTAATTCTAAGCTTTGCTTTTTGTAGTTTCAAGGCATGACAGGCCGCGGTAAAAAAGAGCAGGTAAACAGGGAATAAACATCTGGAGAAGTCTAATTGTGAAAATAGTGTGGGAAAACATAAGATCCCAGACATCAAAAGACTGGAATGAAAATAGCAAAAGCCCCCACCCAAATAAAACAAAGCTAAATAGACCTTAACACAAATGACTGACTACATGTTTTGTTAAAAGCAGCCGGGAGTTTGTGAAAACGTGACTTCTCTGGAAATGCCCTGAAGACTTCAGAGTTGAAATCTTCTATCTTACTCTGAACAAGAGTGAGGAGACATTCCTAACAACAAGGACTTACCTGGAAGCAAGCAACTCCAAAAGAAATTCCGGCAACTACTTCCATTTCCGACTCTATAATGGTCATCACCCTTATAAAACAACCCTAACGGGAGAGGGAAAAAATATTAAGTACAGCACGAGGAATACTGAACGCTTGGATTGTCCATCTCCACCAAAAGATGAGCTTTAGCTAAGTCAGCCTTTGCTCAGCATTGTACTGAAATTCACTCCTTCATATAACAAATCCTACCTCCTTTCAAGCACAATGCTCTCGACAGGAGTTTGAAGAACAGAAGTTCTACCTGTTGGATTATGCTTTAAAAGTGCTCTTTGCTAGTTCTATGAACACAAGTCACAAATTGTCTGAGCTTCAGTTTCCTCATTTAGTCAATGAGAATAATACCTGCCCCACCTATTTCGGATTGCATCTATTGTGAGGAAAAATTAAAAACTGAGTCAACTCTGTATTCAGTTAATATTTTCAAATAAAAAAAATTTTTAAAGGCTCCTTACTTCATTGTTTACTTTATCTGCATCTCTCTCTGGAGAACAATTGTCAAGTTTGCAGCAACTCTTGGGAAATCCTTTTTCTGAGTAATAATTAGTATCCTTCCAATCTTTATAGTCGGTGACACCACAACAATGCAACTGAAAAAAATCGAACAAAACCATTTATAGTTCACTTCACAGCTTTGTAGTCAAACACTTACCCTATTATCTTAGATTGCAATTTGTGCTCAAAACAACATTATACTCAATGATCTCTGTCCTAACATTTTAATGTGGCTGTTCTCAATTGGCATTATAATTCAAGAGATAAGCACTTTTTTCTAAATACCAAGTGTAACCCTTTTGGACTGGCCTTATTCTCCTGCCACAGTTGGTACTAACAGTACTTGGTCCGCGGTGTGAGGAGTGAAGAGGTGTACATGGGAGGAGAATGATCAGGAGAAAATGGAGATATGCCACTTAGTATCATCCCACACTTCTTTTCCAGGGACGTATCTTTCCAGGGACATACTTTCTCCTAATCTAAGATTGTAAGGAGAATATCATACAAGGGGACACAGGCCTATCCTCTTCTCTAAAGGGATAAGGATGTGCTCCCCTCTTGAGAAGCCACCACCTATGACCACTTACCTTATTTTGAATCTTGTCTACTGCATCGCTTCTATAATCTCCCGCAGAGTTATACTGCTTTAAAATTTTCTCATAATTATTCTTAAAACTGTTTTTAATCTACAGTAAAGAAACACGCCAGTAAATAAACATTCTAGGAAGTTCCAAATAAAAAATCCCCCACATCTGACCAACGGTCATATCTTTGACAGCAGCAACATGTCTGGTAATTAACTTCTACGGTCCAATCCTGTCTTCTATGAGCTATAGTCTAGCTGAGGGGATTACTAAGCAAAACATTACAATAAAAGATGATGATGATGATAACCACTCAAGTTCAAAGTGCTATGGGAGCTTTTATTCAATTTTCCTCTATTTTAAATAAAGTACAAATTTGATGCCTACAGGATTTTTAAGTTACAAAACCTTACTTTGGGAGACTGCACTACCACTTTCACTTTGTGAAACACTCTCATTGAGGAGCCTTCACTACTCACTGAATGATTTCTCAACCCGTTTTAACAGTGGAACCCCGATTTTCACACAGAAAAAGAACTGGAAATACATGTAATTATGGGTACCTGTAATTTTCCTCTGGTAACTGTCAGTCTACAATTTTCTAAATTTTTTTATATTAAAAGTGGGCTAGAATTTTTACAAGAAAGCCATCACTGTCAGCTGTCGTTTGAAAAGTAAGCTTTAAAAGTGATTTCTGAATGATTAACTGTTTTTATCTCTGGGGGGATCAATTTTAACATATTAAGGTTCCCAAATTCAGGCTTACCTCATGTCTGAAAACAAATCCTACGATGGCAGCGACCATTTCAACCAAAAAAATGAGAGTCAGAAACATAGCATACTGTGGGATAAAAAGAAAGTCCAAGTCAGCATAAATAAGATACCTCACAGCTGCAAGGGGAGTCAACAAAAAAAAATAGTCTGCTCAATCAGTTGAGCATGTTTTTATTAAAAAGGACACGGAAAACACAACAAAAGTGGGAACTGGCAGCAGAAACGTTACTTGCGAAGAAAGAGGAGAAATCATAAAGGGCCATGGCCAGTTTCAAGAAACAAAGCCAACAACATGTAAGACTTTTCTAAAATCAAGAATCAATTCTAAGGAAAATAAGGACTCACCAGTTTTAGCATCCATGCAGCTCCTCGGCAGGTAGCAAAACAGCCAAAGGTGCCCAAGAGAACAATGACAGTACCAGTACCAATGAGCACAAAGGGTACATTGGTGGCCTTCTCATTCAAAAGGGAAAAATAATTCTCCAGGCTCACCTTGCCCCAAATACCAACGGCAAGAAGGATAACACCAGTGATCTATGTGGGAAATCAGAGAACAGAAAGTTATACACTGTATACCACAACACCTTCAAACCACAAACCACCAGGTATTTAAGAAACAACAGGTGTAGTGACTTAGCAGTCTGTGGCCACAGAGCTGTGGCTGGGTTATGGGAGACAGGGGGTAGGAAGGAGATCTGCACTTAAGGACACGCCTTGATAAATCCACGCTGGATCACTAGGTAGCCCAGGAAGCCAGGGCAAAACCAGGGGGCAGCTAGAGAAGACATCTTAACAAAACTCTTAAACTTCATCTGTTTTTTTTTTGTTGGGTTTTTTGGGTTTTGTTTTGTTTTTGGTATAAGCCGAAGTCCATGGCATATCTGTACTAGGGACAACAACTTATTTAACTGCTTTACTCCCGCCATAGGAAGAAAACCTTCCTGGAGGAGGGAAAAAAGTGTCTCTGAGTTCCAGAAACTTCCCCCTTCTCCCCACCCCAGTTCAGAGATGAGCAAAGCGTACAAAGGGACAGTACACAAAAGCAAGCCCGGGGATAGGTTGGCGGGAGCGCAGTCATTACCATCCTTACCTGCGAAATGCTCCCCTCTTATGAAGCAGTGAAAAGAAAGAGACTATTATGCGGGTGAACCCTCAGAGGGGCGGGGCAAGCCTCGCCTCTCTGAACGGTCCGGGGACACCCTCTGCGAGCTCTGCCTTCCTCGTCCCCCGCATCGAATTCGAACCCTAAGCACATCTGTGTCCCGGCACAGCCTATTGGCGGCCATCCTCCGGGACCCTGACCCCGGCGCAAGAGGCCGGAGCTCGAGCCCCAGCAACCCCATGCCCGCGTCGGGGTCCCAGCAGCTACCGCCTCCCAAACCGCACCCGCGCCTCTCTCCCCACCCCGGCCTCCCTCCTCGCCCCCGACCTGAGCGCCCTCTGCTCAGGGTCACACCCCCCACCCAAGCCCAGGATCCCCTCCCGTCCCCGGGCTCCTCCAGCTCTCACCCAGATGATTAAAGTGTAGATCAAGAGGACGCTCTTGAAACAAGTAATGACTGGTTTGGTCTGTAGTCTCCGAGACGGGGACGCCATGACTAGCCCAAGACCCTGCCCCGCCGCACCGGGCACTCGGAGCGGAGCGAGAGAGACGCAGAGTCCCCGAGTCTCCCCGGAAACTGCCGGAAACTTACGAGCGTCTACAACTGAGAAAAGCCGGAAACACTGTACAATTTTCTAGAGGGTAAAGTCTTGGGAGGCTCGCCGGAAAGTGACGACAATTTCCGAGCGCCCCCTGCTGCAAGTTACCGAAAACTGTATGCAAAGGTTCTAGTGCCGGAAATTCCTTAGATCTTCAAGCGGAGCTTTCCTCATTTTCTCTCTGAATCTTTCCCGCCCCCCACCTCCCCCCCTCCGCCCTTATAACTTGATCATATTGTTCTATCACCAGTAGCGCCAGCAGCGCTTTGAGATTCGGCCTCGCGGGCCCCTGGTGCCCTAGAGGGAAAGAAAGGAATGAAAAGAGGTTAAAAGTGACCGAAGAAAATTTTATTACATGGCTAAATATCCTCAAGAAACATATTTCCAAAGAGAAACAAAGCAGATTGCAAAGCGACACGTACAGTCACCGGTTTTTAGACAAAAACTGAGGAAAAGTGAAATCTACCCGAGTGGGGGAATTAGGCTGATTTCTTTTTCTAGGAGGCTGAAGTCTAAAGTTACACAGCTTAAGAGCAAAGCCAAAACTAGACATCACTATGCTTTTCAATCCCCTCCCGTTAAACACAAGCTACATCTGGTATTGGGTTGTGGAGTGTCTGTCCATTCCCCTAAAATTCTCCCAATTGCTTAGATCTTCCGAGAACTTAAGACTATGTGTTCCTAAGGAGTTAAACTGCTTACGGAATGGGAATGAATCACCAAAAAGTTTTCTGTCCCACATGTCCAGAGGCAGCCCTGAGTCAATCTTAGGGGTAATGTGGGATTAAAAAACAGCCTTTTTCACGGTCTCCTAAACACTGGTGATAAAAGCTGAGGCACTTTTTGTTTGGGGCTTAACTTTAGGAATTGTTACATGTAAAGACAAGTCTCTGGATAGTTGAAAGGCCTAGAAAATTTGGATTATGCAAATCAGCAGAGCCTTAAAGGGTGTTTAAAGTTCTTTGATACATCTGTGAAATGGGATGTCTCTATTTCATAAAGGATGCATGTGCATGTGCTTTGCTCAGCACACAAGAATAAGTGCAGATATTTGAGCTATAGATACAAAAACGGGTTAATTCTATGCCTGTAGTTACAGAGGAGAAAAGTAATGAGCCTAGACATTGTAGATACTGTTTTCTGCTTTCTGGCACCTTTTCGGCTTCAAGAGTGACCAAATGAGCCATTCAAATTGCCCTCAATTTAAATAGGTCATTTACTTTTTATAGGAACCTCAGAATAGGGAGGTCTTTTTTATCTAGTCAGTTTCAAAACACATTTACAAAATAAATTAAATACAAATGAATTAATGAAGTGCTATAGGCATCTTGGTCTCTCATTTTACTCAGGGACATTAGTTCAATCCCTAGCATTCATCTTTCTAGAAATTCAGGACAGGTGTAATCAAGGAGAAAAGATCACTATTGGGTGTCAAGACTCAATTTTCTGTTTAATGGAAAATATGCACTTTGTGAAACTTTCTCTGGACCTTCTTGGTCCCTCCATGAAAATATACCTTTATGAGAAAAAATAGTTACTTCTAGGAAATCTGAGTTGATACCTAACACCAACAATACTATAGAGCATTGAACTGTCAACCAAAAACAAGTTCATTCCTAAGAAAAGTTTGTCATTGGACATTCCTAGTGAATTATGGATTGCATTTGAATTATGGAAGTGTATTTTTTTCCTATTAAATCATATGTGTAGGTAGCTGCACGTTTCCATGTTATGTATCATGAACAGGTTGGTCATTATTACAGCACAGAGCATGTATTAAAGTCTGATTTCTCAACTAAAGCGTAAGCTCTTCGAGGGCAGACAGAGTGGCCAGTGGGCGTGTGCTGTTTCTTGAAGAATGGGAGTAGGAGACAGTATCTGTTCCCTAGGCAATCCACTACATCACCATTGACACAAGCTCAACATCACAGTGGGCATTTCCCGTATAGCTACTGTATTGTATAGCGAAAGGAGAGGTGATGCCCAAACTTCTTTTGCTTGAAACCTTGCTTTAAGCATATACCACAGAACCAGAAAACAAGAACATTCCATTGACTTGGTCACACAGAGCTTCCCTGTACCTAGAATATTGACCTGGGACCAGCTCCTCTAACATCATGCCAGATGTCTGAGGTCCAAGAGAGCAACTACTGGAGAATGAATATTGCACCGACAGTCTTTATACTAAAATTTTATCCTAAAACTTTAAACACATATAAACACATGGAGAGAATGGGTAAATGATACAACTATACACCCATAAACACTGAAGGAAGGTTATCAGGAAATACAGCAGATATCAAGTTTGAAAGTAACACACAGGCCACAATTACAGGAAATGAGGTTGAGGGAGGCTCTAAGTAAATGCAAAGCTTTCTCCCTAGGCTAAATAACACTATCTGAGGGGTTCTTTTATTAAAATAAGTATCAAGCGAAATCTTGCTAACTCCTTGTCATCTTAAATGGAAGCTTCCTCTGAAGCTTAGGTTTATACCCATGTTCTGGGAGGGATTTTCGTTGTGAGCCGGAGTGCGAAGAAATATTTTTGTAGCTGAAGAGAAAACAAAATAGCCAAAGCAAAAGCCACATCTTATTTCCAAGAATGTGTTGATTTTCCGCCTCTCCCTTCCTCTGCCACTACAACGCTGCTTTGTTTAAGTAACAGTCAGTGCCAAATTAAACCAAAGGCTGACATGGAATTTAATATTCCTATGTCCACAACACTTTGCACCACCACCTCCCACCCTGCCATGCCACTAAACCCAGAAGTTCAGTTTACTTCAAATTTATGCCTGGGTCTGGGCCCAAACCCAGACCAAAGGGGCATCTACTTCTATCTAAGGCAACATAAATAGTAATTCTCTAGGTCCTAAAATACATTTATTCTGTAAAGTATTAATATTGTAATACTTAATTGTATTATTGATATTACATTCTATTATATATTATATATATTGCGACTGTAATATTGAGCATTGACTATGTACCAACCACCGTTGCTAAGCGCTTGACAGGTGGTACCTCATGCATACATCACAAAAGCCCTCATTGTGATGTCAAGACTGCTACTGCCCTCGGGTTACAGATGAGGAAACAGGTTCAAAGAGGCTAACTTGCCTAGGATGAAGCTTTGCCAACTTCTGTTTCTCTCACCAGAAACAGGGCCCACTCTGTGATGAGACATGGCTGCCATTGTATAAACAGCTGTCTTGGCTGGGAATAACCCAACCAAAGACTGCTGTATTCAGACATTTAGCCACAAACAAGGGCTTTTAAAAGCCCCCAAAGCACAAGAACTTCGATGATTTCCCCAATTCTGCCTTGTGCTTGGGGCTTTTGTTGAGTTTTACTTTTGCCTTTGTTCCAGTAGCCCAATCACCTAGGAAGTAACCCTGCCCATCCCAGAGTGGCAAGGCAGAGAGTTCAATACCTTTTTTGGTTCAATCTATCTTCCTCCCTCTTTCTGACCACAAAAACACATATTTGATGCTGAAAATATAGGAAAAAGGAAAATGTTTTCCTTAAGTATTGTAGCTGTTTGTTTTACATTCAATATTTAGTAGGAATTTGTGTCCCTTCCCTATTAATTTCCTGTAACCTTCAAGATTAAGTTTACGTTATGTTCTTTGGCATTTAAACTATGCCTTCCCCAGCAAATGTGATATCATCTTATTTCCTACTGCTTTTCCAACGTGAATTTTCTGTTCCACAATAAACCAGTAAGTATGATTATCTCCCAATAAATAAGGTCTGTCCCCTTCTCCCTTCCCAGTCTCCAAACTCACTCAGAATTCCTACTCCTTGCTTAAAGCACATCCCAACCCCAACTCAATGAAAGCGTTCCTCTGCCCCCTTTATGCATACCCTCTAGCCCTGCTCACACACAGTATCAGACTTCATAGACTCACCACTCACACTAACTCAGACCCTTAGTTAATTATAAGGGTACCTGCTTTCTTCTCTACTTACCTTACTCCTGCTATCTACATGTTCAGAAACTACTGAAGAGCCAGTGTGGCAGGCTCCTGCGCCCCCTTTTATACTCTCCCCAGTGCCCTAGGACATAATGCTCAATTGATGAGTTCATTTGGTGCTCAGCCAATCCCTGTTGAGCAACTTGGTCATAGCTGGTTTCTGAGACTAACCACTTAGTAGTGACTTGAGGTTTGATTAATTAAATTAAATAAAACTGAATGTCTAAGCCATCCCAGTATCACACTGTCATAAACAAAACAATTAAATTGAGCTGCTGGATAATGTCTTGGAACATTACTACTCCCTGTCTTAGGAACCAGTGAAAAAACATCAACTATTTCACTCAGAATTCATTTTATCTCTTATTCACACAATGTCCTTCTCATTTTCAGTTTCTAATACCTTTTCTAGAATCCCTTCAATTACCTTTGGCTAAGTGCCCATCATAAAATGTAAAAGCATGTCCCGCTTATTTTCTTAAAATCTCATATTTCACCTAACAGCCATCAAGTAAACATCATTTAAACAGATAATTTGAACATTACCATTTAAGTATATAATTCGTATGTACAATTTTAAGAATTAGTTTCCCGAATAGGAATATCTTTATTCCTGTTGTCTCTTATGTATTCTCATTATTCCTTTTCTGAAATTCTCTTCTGTGTCTAGTTTTCATTCACTTTTTTTCCATTTGCTCCTTTCAGATTCTCCATGAATCCCTTCCTCCCCATCCAGCCCTGATCTTTCCTTCTTCAAAAAAGTTCATAACATACAATTTGGGACACATAGAATGAGAAACTCTTAATGAGAAACCCTTAAATGATATTAAAATTCACAATTTCATATCAATTTGCCTTAGTTGGTATTCTAAAAAAGTTGTTTCTATTTAGTTTTGTCAAGCTTTTCTGAGGTCTTATCTAGGCAAGTCAGTTTCCATATCCAATATTTCTTAAAACAATACCTTATTGACTGCTAAGGAACTTCATACTAAATGTCTTGACATTGAAAATGGTACTGAACTTTAAAAACTTTACGTTTGTATGTATAGCTGTTGTCAGTCTCTTTGTGTGTCTTTGTCTTATCTTCCCAACTAAATCATACAGAGAGGTGGTTTATTTAATTTCATACCCCACAGTATCTAATATAGTGTTATCCACAAATAGTAGGGACTGAAGAAGGAATGCTGTTTTTTAAAATTAGTCCCCCTTGTTTTGCGCAAGCTCTTCGTATTGCCCATCTCAGTGCTTCACAGTGGCGTTGTCTTATTTATCCCCTTACTTTGATCTCCCTATGATTTCCACATTCCCCTCCTTCCCTTTCTTCTTTAACTTCTCTCTGCCACCCCTCTGTCCTGCTCCTTCCAGCTCTGAGTAGGACATGAGGCCTTATATCACATCGTCGGCCTAGCATGTTTTGGGCTCTGTGTTGGGTGCTGGGGAAATGAAGACTAAGGCAAAGTTGTTGCCCCCCAGGCTCTCACGGTCTAGGAGGGGACAGAGATGAGTCTGAGATGAACAAACTAGTAGAGTAGGGGACAGAGATTGTCATGGGTGTACAATGACAGTGTGATAAACCTACAATTGAGACATGTACAAAGCAATGTGATATAAAAGGAAGGCAAACCAGGTCTGCCTGGGGTGGGCTAAGGGGGAACTTCTCAGCAGCAAAGATGGATACAGTTTCAACAGTCTAGGAAAGATGGAAAGGAATACAGGGTAGAGTAAATGTATCTGTACAAAGCCACCAAAGTATGAAAGGAAGAGCGAGAAGTTCAGTATGTCCAGAACGATTCATGAGGTGAATGTTTAAAACTAGGCTGAGGACATAGATGGGGCTTGCTTGTGAAGGGTGTAGTATGCCCTGCTGTGAGCTTGGACTGTACTCTTTGCCAAGAGGGGGACAGTAAAGGGGTTTTTTTTGTTTTTTTAAAGAAAACAACCCTAGTAGAATATATTCCTCTGTGCTCTTTCATGCTCTCTCTCCATCTCTCTCTCTCTCTCTCTCTCTCTCTCACACACACACACACACACACACACACTCACACACACTGAATAGATTTACTATTTCCTAACGCGTTAGTTTAGAGTAAACTTCTATATCTGATTTCAAAGGCCTCACAATCTGGCCCTACTCGATTTATTCAATTTTGTTCTCTATCACTGTCTTGATCCCTCTAACCAGTTAGCCCATCCCCCTCTGACCTAACAATGAGCTCTTGTTTATGTCACTTCTCTTGCCTGAGAACAGACCATGGCCTACCTCTTCCCACAGAGTATTCACAGGGTCCTCACAGTTTATACCACAGTTTTTAGAACTTTATATGGTCTTGTACTGTTTTCTAATTGTGTCCCTCTTATCTCCCCTCCTAAACATAAACCCTCTGGGAGCTGAAGAGTAAGCTTCATTAGAAGAAGGATCACACAGTTCATATTCGCCTCTCTTCCCCCTTCTTAGCTTATGGTAGATGCCCAATGAAGGCTAATTCCCTAAATGCACACAGTTGTAATCAAGAACATTTTTGTTGAATATATGCCTCCTCCGTTCCATGAGGGCAAGGATTTTTGTCTCTTTTGCTCACTGATGTTTCTCAAGTACCTAGAACAGTTTGTGAAACATAACAGACACTCAATAAATACTGTTGAATTAATCATGTGTCACGATGTCAGGGATTTTGTCTTTGTCCACCCTTCTTAGCACAGTAGAGGCATGCTAAATTTATTGAATAAGTGAGGCCAAGATCATGTCTTCGTTTCTTATACCACAATCACACTGTTAGACACTCAATACATATTTCTGATTGGTGGCTTGGACATGAAACAGGCTTGCTACTGAACTTTATATTATCAGAAGCCCAATTCTTCCCTCTGTAACTGAGAAGGTGTTACCAGTTTGCTTGCACACACAGGGAAGAAACCCTTTCTACAGCATCTAAACAAAATTCTTCCTCAATGACTGATTTTTCAAGGACAAACATGTCCACTCTGAGAGGAGAGAGAATGTAGGAAGCTGGTCTGCACTGCGTTAGGATACTCTCATTACCAGACACTAAAAAGAAAGCTTGCTTAGTGAAGCATATCCCTCAATCAGAGGTCACTGGGAAACCGCTTAGTAACAGCTATAATCTTGCCATGCACAGATCATTGAGGTTTGCTTGAACAGCCTCCCACTAAAGCCTCTCTAAACATGCTTTCCTTCCACTCTTATTACAGGAAATCAGTCTTGATCCTTCAGGCAAAAAGTGCATGGTAATTTTTGTAAACAACATAATCTTATCAGAAACTGTAGGCCATAGACCTTAGATCATCAGTGACAGAGTTTCAAAGTGTGTTGGACCCTGTGTATATGGATGGCAAGGCAACTTAGAGTTGGGGAGTACTAAGAAATTACTTGAGAAGTCTCTAGGGAATGTCCAAGTAAGCTACAATCTTCCCGTCTCCTTGGATTTTTCAAAATTCCTCTTCATTCAATCCTGATGTCATGCTGAGTCATAAAAAGTGTTCTTCAGTAGACCACATCTCTGGAGGCCCTTCAGCCAGCCTCTGTTAGTCATTACTATACTCATGGGCTCTGGGCCAGCGCCATTCACACTTTCCCCCTGTTCTGTGGCAGACGGACTGTGTGCCTCTAATCCTTGTATTCTTTCTCTCCTACCTCCCTAAAACATTTCTCTGAGGGAGGAATAGCTTATAGCTTTGGGGATAATATAGCTTTAAGGAAACTTTTGGCAGATGCGGATGTCCTAACATCTGGGCAGTGTTAACAGAATCCCGGAGGCCCCGACAGACCAAGAGCCACTCGTTCTAGGAATGTTAAAATAGAAGTTTTTCCGACTGATGAGAGGAGCAGAGAGGAAGGAGAAAAAGAAGGAGAAAGAAAGAGAGCACAAAAAAATATAAAACAGGTAAGATCTGCTGCTTAGCCCTCCACTTCATTTCACAACCATGGGGGGTAATGAAACCCAGGACATGAGCAACATGGCTGTTGGGGGGGATTCTTTTATGAAACTGGATCCTATGCTGCTTGCCATTTGAGCCATGACCTGGCTGCAGATGCAGGTCCCCACTAACTTCCCGGCCCGCAGCAGAGAATGGCTGAAACCGCGAGTCAGGTTTTCAGTCTCAGATCTCGGGAGGAGGAGGGCAGGGAAGCAGTCACAGATGCAGAGCAGTGGGTCTGAAAAGGACAGCCCCTGCTCCAGAATGAAAGAATTGGATTGAGGATGCATGCGTGAGAGGGGTTGGTGATTAGTTTACTTAGCTGTTCATTTTCCTGGATCTCTTTAATCTCCCTTTTTTTGTCCTTTTGTTCCTCTTTCTGCTTTTATCTCTTGCCTTCAACCCTGGCAGATTTTCTTTTCTTTCTAGTTTTCTTCCCACACCTTTCCACTTTCCTTGCCTCCCTCTCTTGCTCTCAATTTTTTTTTCTATCTTGCTTCCCTGCCAGTCTCTGGACAAAAACTGAAGCCACGTAGCAATGAATTGGAAAATGAATTTTTGCCACTCTTGGACTTCTCATGTCCCTTAAGGACTCTGGCCAGAATCTGCCATCTTTTTGTTCCTCCATTTCTGGGACTGACTCCTCCCCTGAGCATGGCATTTCATTAAGAGCATGTGGGTGAATGGGTACTTGCTGAAAAGTTCAGTGGCCAGTTTATACTAATGGGCAGCAAGTTTTAATACTGTCTTGTATGAAGTATTTGCTTACTGGGAACCACAAAACTCTCATCCCATTGAAGTGAGGACAGGACAGGAAGTGAGAGGGCAACTGAAGCTTGCTCACCCTCTCCTCACGTACCTCAATAGGTCCTTCCCAACCTCCCTGACTTCCCACTGGCTCAGCAGAATAAAACTAGAAGGTTACGCTGGACTCGAAAGCCAAAAGCCACTACCAAACCACTAAGTCTCAACACCCAAAGCCAAGAAAAGAACCAGGCCATAGTTAATGCATGAGAGACTAGAGAAGGGAAACATCTAGTCTTGTCTAACACAAAGTTGGGTATAATAATATCTATATATATTTATTGCTTCCCTATGTGCCAGGCAATAATCTCTTCTGTAAGATAGATACTATTATTATTCCCATTTTATAAATGAGGAAAATGAGGCTCAGAGAAGTTAAGGAAGTTGTCCAAGACCCCCATAGCTAATATGGACAAAATTGGATAAATATACAGATCTGTGTAACTCCAGATTTCAAGCTCTTAGTCCATACACACTAATGCTTTCCCAGATTAGTGGTTAGGAAATACTAGTTAAATGGATGAAACCATCAACTGGTTTTAGATCACAGGATTCCCTCTTGGTTCTATATGACTTTATGTTGGCCCTTTCCTGATCTTGATTCCTCCATGTTCCTCTCTATAACTTGGACAACGGAACATTTGCATCTGGTCTTACCAGGGTTAATTGAGAATTGATTGTTTTATGTCATCCTCCTCCTGGGAGGAAAAGAGATCAGAAATAACAAATAGGGTCTTGTTATTCTGTAAGGTAGAAGATCCTTACAAGGGGGACAACATAACAAGCATTCGATAATTTAAAAATTTCTCTTCTTCCTCACAGATCCTGCATTTCTGCTTCTTCTCACTTTTGGAAGTTCACTGATGGCTGATTTCTGAAAGATATTTTCCTTTTCCCTGGTACTTCTGGCCACATATCTCTATTCTTATCTCCCTAACCTCCCCTCATCCCGACTCCTTTCAAGGATGGCCGGTCAACTAACCCAAAGAGGAGTTCTATCTCTCCTACTCTTCCTCACTCCAGCAGTGACACCAACATGGTATGCAGGTAAGTTTTAGGACCTGTTGCCCATTATTTCCAAGGAAGGCAGGACCTAGACTAAGTCTTGGAGAAGGGAGGGTTAGACTGCAATAAGAGACACTTAAATAAAGAACTATTTGCAACAATAAAGATGGTTAATCATTGCAACTGGCTACCAAGGGAGGCTTTCAAGGCCAACAAGAGATATTTGAAAACAGGCTGCATCATCACAAAAAACGAGAGGGTTGGACAACATGGCTTTTGAGGTTATTATCTCACCTGCTTCTGCACTCAGCTTCCTCTCTTTCTTCCTCCTCTTCCTCCCTACCTCCTTCTCTCTCAGTCTCTCCCTCCCTCTCTCTTCCCTAAACCTTACTTATAGGACAAGATTTTTATAGTCCCTTTCTGCCAAAGATGTTAATGACAATACAGATCACATTCTCTTAAACAGTAATTCCCTGGTCTCTTCTGGCTTATTCCTTACTTCAAAAGGGATGGAGATTTCTGGATTCCTGAGTGTGTCATCCTTTGCCCCTGGAAACCTAGGGAGCTGAAGAGAACAGACTCAGTGAGGAGAGGGAAAGAGGGGAGGGGGAGAAATGAAGGAAGGATAATGAGGTGGCAGACAGATGTTTTTGTTGGGCCCAACTGGCATTCCAAGTGCTAAGAATATTCTGTGGCCTGCAGTGTCTGCCCTCGTGGGGGCTGGGAGGAGTAGGGGAAGGAGTCAGACCCAACCAATAGAGTTAGGAAAATATCCAGAGATGAGTAAATAACAAACTGCTTCAATCATAGCCACAGTCATTGCAGCTAAAATTTTCCACATGCCCTTAGCTCCTGGTGGAGGCCTTTGGCAGTAGCTCTGTTTGTCTGGAACAGCTGCAGCAAGCTTTCAAACAAATATGCAATCTTCTTCCCCTCTTTGCCTTAACCTGGCTTTGTAGGGGGCAAAGCACAAGGGTTGACATTGAGATGAAGAAATTCAAGTCAAGCCCTTGGCAGAGTACACACTGTTTGGGGTTAAAGGACCCCCAAGTCTCCAGGAGGCAATATGTGCAGCTGTCTTTGCCAAACTCCCCCTAGCTTCAGTTCAAGTATGTAAGACCAAAATCCAGCCAAAGACCAGAGACTAAAAGCGGAGATTAGATGGCTGAAAGCCCAATTTTGAACACCTGTAAGAACCTCATGGAGTACAGCGACCTTTACTTCTTCCAGAGTGGAAGCCTGAGCTATTGGAGTCTTAAGGACAGAGCTGTTTAAAACAAAAAACAAAAAAAAATTAGACTCATTTGAAGTTTTCAAAGGGCTGTTGGCCAAGGTGAAACTCCACTTTCCCAAGAATCGTGAGGCTCCTTCTGAGGAGCACAGGTTGGTGAGGTCTCTGACAGCCCTACAAACCTACTCGTTCTGCCTTCTTCTGTTCTTAGGAGGCTACGTGAGCCGAGAAATTCAGAAATTTTTTTATAATCCTCCCCTACATCACTAGCTTGGCTGTCTGAGCTTGCTCTACTCATTTGTTCATTCATCCGTTAAACAGCTATTTTCTGACCATTCTCTGTGCATCCAGCATTGTTTATTCATGGCTATACCTTTGTCCTCAAATAGGAATGATACAAGGAAAGCAGCCAAGTGCAGATTCAGGGCTAATCAGAAAAAGGATCCAGGAATAATCAGCAGGTGTTAGGAAGAGTTAAGAGTATTAATAAAGTGAACAGTGGGTTATAAAGTGTGTATTGTCATATCTGTACAGTTCAGGAAGTCAGACTATATATGTGACCATAAGCCAAGCATTAATGTGGATCTTAAAATAGTTTCCAAATATTAGTTACATTTCCAACCATACCTTTGTGAAGGGCAGTGCTTAGAGGGTCTGATGGCACTGTGGAATTTGGAGGGACCCAGTAACAGACAACACAGTAATCTCTGATGCAAAGGAACTGAGGAATGCTGCCCAAACCTCTCTTCCCCAGTGCTGAAAAGGGGTAAGCAGATAGAACAATGCGGGCAGAGAGCCCCTCTATTTTCTTATCTGTCATCTCAGTATCTTAATATTGGCAAAATAAAATACCCCAAGACAGGGAAATGGAATGGCTTAAAGTGGTAAGGTGGCCTAAGCCCATTCCCGTCGCGACGTAAACTTGGCCCTGGTCCAGCTACCTCTGCACCCTGCTAGAGACTATAATTATCTGACTGAGTCTTCCCCTCAGCTTTCCCACATCCCCTGTAATTCTGGAATGATAAAAATTGCTTGGTGGCCTTTGATCCCACACACAGAGTAAAAAAGCTGGATTACAAGAAAGATTCTGCGTTTTTTTTTTTCCTCTGCTAGATATTGTCCAAAGCTCTTACTACCATCTTTAGTGGAGTATCTGAGTTTGGTATTAGGGGATCAAACCACTCTGGGCCAGAAAGCCCACTCTGCTCCTTCCTAGCTGGGAGAACTTGGGCTACTCCCTCAACTCCTGTGAGCCGGTTTCTTCATCCGTATATCAGAGAACAATAAGAGCGTCTTCCTCACTGAAATGTTAGGGTGACATAATACAGTAACACATATAATGGGCTGAGCACAGAGTACAAGTGCGTGCTGAGTGATGTTAGCAGTGGTTGGTGTTGCTACTGCCGCTGCTGTTGCTACTGCTATCAAGCCGTAGGCTTCTGACACTCCTGTTTGCTCTTCTGGTAAACAGAGGCTTCCTCCCTGCTGGGCATTCCTTCACAAGCCAACTCTGGAACAAGAGTGCTGGGGCTAATCCTTTAGGGAATTGCACACATCTGGTCTCCTGTTTACAGAAGCTGTAAGGCTCTGAGGCTAATACTAAACTGAAACAGCTGACAAGAATTCTGTGCCCCACAAAGAACCCTCCATGTGGGAAGACAGAGAGCAAGGGAGAGGAGGCCTAAAGAGAAATAAAGGAAAGCCAAGAAAGGAACCAAACTGGGAAAACAGAAAAAAAATAATAAAAGGAAAGAAAAATGAACTCTTTCCTCTGGAATGAGGGCAAACCAATGAAGACATGATTTCATAAGGCAAACCTTCAGTTTGATTCATTCCCTCGTTCATCAGGTTGGAATGGTTTCCCAACACCACCCACCCCCCAGTCTGGGCTTGTGGGGAATGGAGGAGCTTCATCATCTGGCCCTCTGCTCCACCCTTTAGTGCAGGGGGCCCCCGTGCCTCCTCCCAGAGAGGAGGCAGACCAGCTTGTGGTCTGAGTGTTTACATAGGCCAAAGGGCTCCAGCACTAAAACCCAGCCCTGTCCTGAAAGCACACCCTCTCCTGGAAATGAGGAATTGTTTTCTGACTCCAGCATGGCTGGCTCCTCTATTCCTGTGAATGCATAAGGGCTCAGAGAGGCTGGAAAGAGAGCTTCCGGAAACTTCACTCCGGAAAGGACTAAGTTGTATTCCCATTAGTTTGTATTCATGACTGATTTCCTGCCGTCTGGTGGAACACACTGTTTAGTCTTCCAGACAGCCACAGACCTGCCTCTACCAGGGACTGGGCCACTTAACAGAACGGGGATGGGGGGTGGATTGGGAATGTTCTCCTAGCTCAGCAGCTCATTGCTAGATCTTCTGGTGATTAGAGGAACACAAAACTTCTCCAAAGGACTCTGCCTTCTGTTTCCTCAAACCAGGACAAACTGCTTGGGACATGAAACTATGTTCATTCCCTCTTGCCTTTTGAACCCTCCCTCTGCTTTAGCATGTCACCCCTAGCAATGGCAACCAAATGGCAAAATGGTGGTGCCCTGTGTGCTAGTGGGCGGTTGAGGAATTGTTTCTCTCTGAGGACCACGAGCAGGCCTGTCACTAGTGGGAAGACTCTTTTCCTCCTACCTGGGACAACAGTCCATCCTCAGAGCTTGGTCATCAATATCTCACCAAGCCTTTGTGTATTGCGTCAAGGAAACAGGGTAGTAATAGTCCCCATTGGTGGGATTGATGGATAGTCAAGAAGCTCATTTTTTTTCTTTTGAATGGAAGCTTCTTGTGCTACCAGTAAGTCATTCCCACCCCCACGATCATGAGCTCACCTTCTATGCACCTGGGATGTTGAGATTTATGTACAATACTTCTGCTGCCTTACAAGGTGGAATTTTCCCCACTAAATATCCACCTGGCTCCCTCCCGCATGGAGTGCCATGTCCTCCGGAAGGTTGGATGGGGGAAAGGTTGGGAAGGACTTGAGCGAGAAATTAGTATGTCATCTTGGTATTATCTTCTTCATTGTAGGTTCAGGCTACTATCCAGATGAAAGCTACAATGAAGTATATGCTGAAGAAGTCCCACGGGCCCCTGCCCTAGACTACCGAGGTAAACCTCCCTGCTTCTCAGGCTCAGGAAAGGTCTTTTCTGGTCTAAGGCCTAGACCCTCTGTGAAGCATCCTCACCCAGCTTGGCTCGTATGTACCAAAACTGCTGCTCAGGGAATCAGGGGCTGATTTCCAATCATGAATTTGGTTACTGACTTGCTGTATGACCTTACCACTTTAGCACTAAGGTTACCCATCTATTATTAATCATTAAGTATTGACTGACTGAGTACCTGCTGCATGCCTAATCCTGTGCAGGTTAAGCCTGTGGATGATATAAAATCTAAGGTAAGGTTTTGTCTTCCTCAAGGAGCTTACATTCTGGTGGGGGTGGAGTGGGAGTGGGGGATGGGTGAGAGGGCAATAAAATTAGCACACGTTGGGCAAGTAAGTGTGAAACTGTGTGGTAGCAGTAAATGCAGTAAGACTTAAGAAAAAGAAGTCAGGGAAAGGATAATGAAAGATGATGTTTAGATTAGGCCTTGAATGATGGGTGGATTTTGAGAACTGGAGAAAGGAGGGGAGGGTATTCAGCAAAGCAGTTGGCCACAGATATAGAGGTAAGAACAAAGCAGTTAGAGGAAGGGGCTAAGAAGAAACCAGACTGACTGGAGGAGATGGGATGTGGAGGAAGTAGGAGAAAATAAAGTTGAAAATAAAGAGTGAGACAAAAATTAGGAAAGGCTGCATGATCTAGGGACCTCTCTTAGGTCAGTCAGGAGAACTACCTGTGAAGAATGCTGAATGGGGACTATACTAGAAAGCACGTTAGACCAGGTGATATCTAGTATCTCTTCCGTTTCTAAGATTCTTTGTTTCTATGCTTTGCAAGCCACTCAGAAGAGTTTAGTTGTTGTGTTAGGAGTTATAAGAAGCCATCATATGTCTTTGCACAAGGGCTGGCATGGTAATGATAATTTCAGAATATCAACTTTGTTATTGTGTGCAGAAGTGGGGGTTCAGGAAGGGTACGGCCTGGGTCAGGGAGACTGTCCATGAATCAGTAATGGTAATGTTGGTCAGAGATGATTGGGGGTACTGGCTAAGAAATGGAGAGTAAGGATGAACCCCAGAGATGTTTCAAAGAAAGAGATAACAAGATTTAGTCCAGATGTGATGTACCAAAAGGTTAAGAAACAAATAGATATCTGAAAGCACCCAGTCTGAACACCTGGGAAAACTGTAAGAACCCTTTTATTTTATTATTTTTTTATAATAATTTTTTTTTATATTATGTTAGCCATCCCTAGTTTTTGATGTAAAGTTCCATGATTCATTACTTGCATATAACACCCAGTGCACCATGCAATACGTGCCCTCCTTACTACCCATCACCAGCCTATCCCAATACCCCACCCCCCTCCCCTCTGAAGCCCTCAGTTAAGAACCCTTTTAAAAAGACAAAGTTAGAAAAGAAAATTAATTTGGGGAAGGTGCCCTACAGGCAGTGGAAAGTAGGAAGATGGAGCTTAGATGGTCTGAGAGGCCAGAGGGCCAAAAGTCAGAGCCTTAGAGTACATCTACAGGTATGAGTAGGAAAAGAGAAGTCAACAAGGAAAAAAGAGATAGTTAGAAGTCAGCCAGGTAGAAGGAGATCTGGGTAGTAGTTATCATATCACAGAAGCCATGTGAGAAAAGGGTTTTAAGGAAGGGGAAAGAATAACTACTGTGTCAAATATTGCAGAGAAAAATTGAGGGTTTTTCAAACATTATATTTGGCAAGAAGAAGGTAAATGGTGACTTTTGAGAAAATAGTTTCAATCGAGAAATGGTCAGAGCTTTGGGTTTCTCTACACTTCTTCCTAGCTACCTTCTACCTATCTGCTTCTTGCTGCCAAATGGTCCACACCTACTGCCACATTGCCTTAGCTCCCACTAACTCCTAAACTCCCTAAGGTCTGTTTCCCACTCACCCACAAATCCCCATGCTGAAACAACATTCCTTGAAGATTATAATTCTCTCCCAATGCCTAAATCATACAGCCCTTTCTGGAACTTCAATCTCTCTAGTCTCTCAGCAGCAACGAGCAAATCCCTCTCTTCTTACCACCCCCCACATACTTGGGCTCCATGACATTTCACTCTTCTGGTCATAGCCCAAGCCAAGAAAGGAGATGGGTGGTGACAAGAGACAATGAGGCATGGATCTGAACTTTATACAACCCTGACATGTCTCCTGAGTTCTCAGATAAGATCTCCAACTGCTACTGGAAACTTCCACTTGGCGATATCTAAAACAAAATTCTTTCATCTTCCCTGAAAAAGGCTCAACCATCTGACCTTCCTGCTTTTGATAATAATACCATGATTCTCAAAAAAAAAAAAAAGATTCAATGGCATTTTTGTTTGTTTCAAGTTTTTTCTTTAAATTCCAGTTAGTTGGGGCACCTGCGTGACAGTCAGTTAAGCCTCCAATTCTTGATTTCGGCTCAGGTCATGATCTCAGGGTCATGAAATCAAGCCCCACACTGGGCTCCCCACTGGGCATGGAGCCTGCTTAAGATTCTCTCTCTCCCTCTCCTTCTGCCCCTCTCCCCCACTCATGCTCTCTCTCTTTCTAAAAATAAAATAAAATAAATTCCAGTTAGTTAACAGATTCATCACGTACATACAATAAATACCCAGTGCTCATCACAACAAGTGCCCTTCTTTTTTTTCTTTTTAAAGATTTATTTAATATTTTAAAGAGAGAGAACACGAGTGGAAGGGACAGAGGGAGAGAGAATCTCAAGCAGACTCCACACTGACCACAGAGCCCGACGAGAGACTAGATCCCTCAACCCTGAGATGATGACCTGAGCTGAAACCAAGAGTCGGGCACTTAACCGACTATGCCACCCAGGCGCCCCACAGCAAGTGCCTCCTTACTACCCATCACCCATTTAACCCATACCCCACCCACTTCCCCTCTGGCAACTTTGTTTGTTCTCTAGAGTTCAGAGTCTGTTTCTTGGTTTGCCTCTTTCTTTTTTTCCCTCACGATTGTTTCATTTCTTAAATTCCACATATGAGCGAAATCATGTGGTATTTGTCTTTCTCTGACTGAATTATTTCCCATAACATAATACATTCTAGCTCCATCCACGGCATTGCAAATGGCAAGATTTCATTCTTTTTTGATGGCTGACGAATATTTCATTGTATGTATGTGCCACAACTTCTTTATCCATTCTTCAGTCGATGGACACTTGGGCTGTTTCCATAATTTGGCTATTGTAGATAAAGCAGCTATAAACAACGGGGTGCATGTGTCCCTTTGAATCAGTATTTTTGTGTCCTTTAGGTAAATACCTAGTAGTGCAATTACCGGATCATAGGGTAGTTCTATTTTTAACTTTTTGAGAATCCTCCATATTATTTTCCAGAGTGGCTGAGCCAGTTTGCATTCCACCAACAGTGTAAGAAGTTTCCTCCTTCTCCATCAATGGCATTTTTAATAGCCCCTTTTCCTCATCACCTCTCACCAGTTATTCACCATGAACTGTCATTTCTTTCTTTTTTTTTTTTAGATTTTATTTATTTATCTGACAGAGAGATAGAGAGCACAAGTAGGCAGAGCAGCAGGCAAAGGGATAGGGAAAAGCAGGCTCTCCACTGAGCAGGGAGCCTGATGTGGGATTTGACCCCAGGACCCTGGGATCATGACCTGAGCTGAAGGCAGCTGCTTAACCAACTGAGCCACCCAGGCGCCCCAAGAACTGTCATTTATTATTCCAAGGGATTAAAAGTTTTATTACCTCATACATGGATAATGAAAGTTGCCTCCTAACTGGATTCTCTGACACATGTTTTTCCCTTCCCCAAACCTAGTGGCCTACTGTGACCATTTCTTTTTTTTTTTCCTTAAACCACTCAGCTTGTGGTACCCACTTGACCATCTCTAATAGAATTTGGCCTCAGTCTAGCTGCCCAGGCTGAGACCTCATTACCCTTTCTCCCCCCATGAAATCTATGCTCCAGCCAGATTAGTAGAACTCTACTCTGTTCCCTGACAGCTTTAGCCCACACTGAGTTTTCCCTCATCCATTCTCTCTTCCCCTTCCCTTCATTAATTCAATAAATATTTACTGAGTACATATTATGTACTTCCTCTGAAAGAAATATTTATTGTGTGGACCACTCATTTGGCATTCATTATGTACTGCCCCTTTGGTTTACTTTTTGTTACCCTCAACAAAAGAGTTACCTGTTAACAGAAGGAGCCATGTGCAATACCCCTGCAGAGCTATGTAAAAAGTAGTGCTCAAGAAATGTTTACTGGCTGGTTGGCATCCTGGGAACAGAAGCTGGATTGTAGGAAACAGCAAATGGTACAAGTGGATAGGAAAAAGCAACAGAGGGGGGCCTGGCAGCCCTATAATTAATATTAACCTGCGTCATGGGTTATTTTTAAATGTCCTAAAGCTCCTTAGAAAAATGTAAGTGACATGGTGGCCTTTGGCCTTGGGATCAATTGTTTCATGGCTCTTTTGGGGACTTAGTCTCAGGACATAAAACTAACTGCCGCGTGTTGTTGCTTGAATCAAAATGATCTGGTGCCTCAAACCCAGACACTGATTTAGGAAATATCGTTCCCAGGGCTAGATACATGTTACACATGCAATTTCATGATTCTCAGAACAGCCCTCTGAAACTGGTTTAGTATCCCCATTTTACAGATCAGGAAACTCAGCTCAGAGAAGGTAAGTGTAGAGAGTTGCAGAGCCCAGAGGCGGCAGAGCAGGAACTTAAACCCACGTCAGGCTGTCAGACTCCAAAGCCAAGCTCATTCCATCTCTTTCGTCAAAAACGTAACCCATCGTTTAAAAAAAGAAAAAGATTAAAAAAAGAAAAAGAGTTAACTAGTAAAAACCAGATCATGATTTTAGAGCAAGCTGACCATGTGGTTTGGTGCTGTTTTCACTAATCGTGAACTTTCTTTCATTCCCTTACCCTGACTCCTGGCGTGGAGGCAGAAACCCTTCTCTGAGGTGTGCCCTCAGTCCTCTGCGTGCACTGCTTTTCCAGCATATTGCTTCAGCCCTAGGCAAGCTGGTAACTCTGCCTGGGTTATCTGAAGATCATCACAGATAAGGCCCTTTCACCTCTATTGTCAGCACTTTGTGTTTTTCAAATCCCCAAAAGGAGATAGGTGGACAGCTGCACAACGAAGAGGACCTGGGTCTGAGTTTCAAGTCCCAGCCCCTCCACCTTCCAGCAGTTTCACCCTGGACGAAAACGTATTGTGTGCCAGTCGTTGTGCTGTGTATTTTATAAATGTTATTTCATTTAAATAAATTGCATGCTTGCTATGTAGTGATACGGAAAGGTCTCTAAAACACATTGCTAAGTTTATTTTTAAAAGCATTGGTGGGAACCGTAGCATAATATACTACTCTGTGTGTTAAAAGAAGAAGGGTAGGGGCGCCTGGGTGACTCAGTCCGTGAAACATCTGCCTTCGACTCAGGTCATGATCTCAGGGGCCTGGGATCGAGCTCCTCGTTGGGCTTTCTGCTCAGCGGGGAGTCTGTTTCTCTCTCTCCTTCTTCCCCTCCCCCCACTCGTGCTCTCTCTCTCCCTCTCAAATAAATAAGTAAAATCTTTTTTTTTAAAGAAGGGGAGTAAAAAGAATCTAGAGCAAGATTCACTTTATATTCATAAAGAAACAATGATTCTTTATGGGGGATAGACATGGGAACAGGGGTGGGAGGGAGACTTCCCCATGTAACTTTTTATACTTTTTGTGTTTCAAATCATGTGGCTATATTATGTATTCAAAAATGTAAATTTATACTTCCAAGTAGCAGCCTAAAGTGCTGCAGCAGCAAATATTGTGATTAAAAAAAAAAATACGGGTATTAGAGCCAGGCAAAGCTTGGGTTCAAATCCCAGCTCTGCCCCTTACTTCCTGAGGGACACCCAGGCAAGTTACTTCCCCATCTGCAAAACAGGGATAAACACCTACCTATCTCACAGGGCTGTTGGGAACTGCATGAAATGATGGATGTGAAAATTAAAAAAATATATATATATATATATACATAAAGCATTGTGCCCAGCGCATGGTAGCTACTCAGTCACGGCTAACACATTTCCTACCAGACATTTTTGCCGTGCAATTTTTAGCCACATCCTTAGTTTCAGTTTCCCATCACCATTCTTTGGGTGCAGTTGTTCCACCATTGTAAATCTCCACAAATGTACTGTCACCTCTCCCGTACGTATGTCTTCATCTAATCCACATCAACAGCCTGAAAGGCATTGTCACATGCCTCACTTCCATATAGCGTACCCACCATTTACCTTGCTCTACGAGTCTGGTGACCACACCCAAAAAGGAAATGGGGTCAGTCTGGAATTACTTGCTCTTCAGGGCACCTGGAGATAACTACTTCTCCTTCTAACTGCTCAGAAGCCTATGTCTAAATATTCTAGAACTCGCTGCTATCAGCGCTATCAGCCTCACCAGGCTGTGGTTCCCAGAGGTTGCCTTCCTCCTTCTGGGGATCTAATGTACAACGTTGTGACCATAGTTAATAATACTGTGTTGCATGCCTGAAATCTGGTAGGACAGCACATCTTCAGGGTGGTCACTACAAAAGAAAAAAAAACAGTAACTGTGAAATTATGGATGTGTTCATCAACTTGATTGCAGTAATCATTTCCCAATATATATTAAAACATCACATCGTGGGGGCGCCTGGGTGGCACAGCGGTTAAGCGTCTGCCTTCGGCTCAGGGCGTGATCCCGGCGTTATCGGATCGAGCCCCACATCAGGCTCCTCTGCTATGAGCCTGCTTCTTCCTCTCCCGCTCCCCCTGCTTGTGTTCCCTCTCTCGCTGGCTGTCTCTATCTCTGTCAAATAAATAAATAAAATCTTTAAAAAAAAAAAACAAAAAACAAAAAACATCACATCGTACACTTTAAATATATGTAAATTTATTTGTCCATTGTACCCTTAATAAACCTGGGGCGAAAACAAAATTAGAATCGTGTTTTTGCTCTTTTCCAGCCTTCCACTGTGTTTTCTTTACGCTAAGATTCCTCTGGGCCAGCAAATTTGAACTTATTTGCAATAAGGAGGCCCTCTCTTACCATCTCAGCATTTATCCTGAACTTTATATTTCCCTTAACTATGCTTGCTTGTTCCATTCATTCCAATCTGATGTGTATTTTCCTTGGCAGAATATAGGTGAGCAAGAGAATGGCAGTGATTGTTGGGGTCCCAGCCTCCCATGTAGAGTCGTTGTGTGGTGACATATAATCAACAGCTCTGCAACTATCGTGCCTAAGAGACTTTCTGTAATTTGGAGATGCTGTCCCCGGATGGCAGTCGTGTATCGCAGGCACAGGCTCAAAACTAACACTGAAAGCCACAAGTACGTTGCTGCTTAGAGGATAGTTTTCTATCATCTGTCATCATTCATCAGCTGCCCTCAAGCGGAGCTTCCTAGCCTTTCTCTGTTCCCTTGGCTCCTGATGTGCTTTTTTTTTAAAAGAACCTCCCCCCCCTTTTTGGTCTCGGGATTTGGGAACTGAAAGAGCTTTTCTGGGGCTTTAGCCTTCCCAACCCCAGGCTAAGAGATCCGTGTCATCCTATGGCATCCCCAGGCGTGTGGCCCTCTGGCTGTTTATATGTGCTCCTTTAAAATCTGACCCCGCTGGGGACACTGGGGTGGCTCTGTTTGTTAAGTGGCTGCCTTCTGTTCAGGTCATGATCCCAGGGTCCTGGGATCGAGTCCCGCGTCTGGCTCCCTGCTTAACGGGGAGTCTGCTTCTCCCTCTGCCTGCAGCTCCTCCTGCTGGCTCTCTTTCTATCTCTCTCTTTCTGGCAAAATAAATAAATAAAATCTTTAAAAAAATCTGAACCCACGGAAGAGTCATTTATTTTGTGTAGCCAATGAGGCATCTTTGGGCTCTATTACCTTTTGTGCTCAGTACCGAACTGGTATCTGGCTCTCATTCCTAAGCAGCCTCCTTTGGTAGCACATTCCCTTCCTCTCTCTAGCTTGTATATTTGTGCCAATTTTTTTTTTTAGTCATTTGAAATTTACATACTGTAAAATTCATTCTTTTTGGCGTTCAGTTCTGAGTTTCGACGAATGCATATAGTCAGGTAACCACCACCCCAGTTCCATCACCTCAAAAACTTGCCCAGGGCTGCCCCTTTGAAGCGATCCCCAGCCTTTACTCCTGATCTCTGGCAACCACTGATCTGTCCCTGTATTTTTGCCTAATCCAGAATGTCATATAAATGGAATCCTATGGTACGCAGACTTTTGAATCCAGTTCTTTCACTTCACAAACTGCATTGGAGATTCATCCATGCTGTTGCGTGCCTGAGCACTTCCTTCTTTCCTGTGGATAAATCACGGTTACTTTAACCATTCAGCCACAGGACATTTGAGTTGTTTCCAGCATCTGTTAATTATGAATTGAGATATTTTAAACATTTTGTTTGAACACAGGGTTTTTTTTTTTAGGATTTTATTTATTTATTTGAGAGAGAGAGAGAGAGACAGCACCAGCAGAGGGATGGGCAGAGGGAAAAGCTGACTCCCCGCTGAGCAGAGAGCCTGGCCCCAGGACCCTGGGATCATGACCTGAGCCAAAGGCAGCTGCTTAACCCTTAACCGACTGAGCCACCCAGGCGCCCCCACAGGTTTTCATTTCACTTGGGTAAATACGTAAAGTGCAACTGCGGAGACACACAGAAAGTGTATACTTAGCTTTATAAGAAACTACCAAAATATTTTCCGAAGTGGCAGTATCATTTTGTATGTGCCTCTGCAGTGTATGAGAGTTCCAGTTTCTTTCCATCCTCCCCAACACTTGACGTAGTTTTTTAAATTTAGACATCCTAATGGGTGTATAATGGTATCTTGTGGTGGTTTTAATTTGCATTTCTCTACAGACTAATGACGCTGAACATTTTTTCATGTACTTATTTGGTTATCAGTATATCCTCTTCACTGACATGTCTGTTCTTGTCTTTTTCCCATGCTCTAACTGGATTGTCTGCTTTTTTACTGTTGAGTTTTGAGAATTCTTTTTATATTCTAGCTACTTGTCCTTTGTCAGATATGTGGTTTGCAAAGATTTTCTCCCAGTTTGTGATTTTTCCTGTCTATTACAGTGCTTTTCACAGAACAAAAGTTTTTAATGTTGACAAAGTTAAATTTTGTGGTGTTTTTCTTTTATGAATTGAGTTTTTGGTGTTATGTCTAAGATGTCTTTGCCTAGTTCTAGATCCCAGAGATTTTCTCCTGTTTTCCTCCCTCGAAGTTTTATAATTTTATTTTTTCCATTTAAGTCCATGATCCATTTTGAGTTAATTTTTGTATAAGTTTAAAGACTTAGGTTGAAGTTTTGTTTTATTTTGTTTTGTTTTGTTTGCCTGTGGAAGTTCAATTACTCCAGCACCGTTTGTCCAAAAGGCTAGCTTTCCTCCACTGAATTGCTTTTGCGCCTTTGTCAAAAATCATTTTGACAGACTTATATGGATCTGTTTCTGGGCTCTCTCTTCTGTTCCATTGATCTATGTGTCTGTCTTTTCCCCAATACCACACTGTCTTGATGCCTGTACTTCTAGCTTACTTTTCTTCTATTGCTACAGTCCCCCGATGGTGTTATACATTAAATATCCAGGATGGAGAAGCCACATGCTACTCTCCGAGGGGAGGAAACTATCACAGCAGTCTGGGTACTCGTTGTGAGCTCTCCTGTGACCGGGGCTTCCGACTGATCGGACGAAGGTCGGTGCAATGCCTGCCAAGCCGCCGTTGGTCTGGGACTGCCTACTGCAGGCGTAAGTGGTGTGTGTGTGTGTGTGTGCCCTGGCATGTGTGTGTGGGAGAGGCCAGCCAGTCAGCCACTCGAGAGTATATGCTTTGAGGTGTCACCATGCCCTCCATCAAGTGCAAATTGAGAATTTTCCACAAGTGCCCGGCAGGCCCTTTCCTCATCCTAACATTCTAGCTCATTTTCTCTCCCTGTGGTTATTGCCTGAGCAATATGGGCATTTAAGAAACAACCAGGCCTTCTGACTCAGAGGGTCCAAGAGTACATATAAACTTTGGGCCTGGGGCCTAATGTGAACCTAGGCCTTTCTCGGGAGCTCTCAAGGATGTGTGTGGTCTCAGACTCTTTCCCACTCCTGATAAACTACTGTACTTCCTGCCCTAAGGTCTTAGAAGGCCTTGGCAGCGAAGGTACGAGACATCTGTTATTCTTCATTTTCTTCTGAAAGTCAGGAAGAATCCCTAAGGCTAGAATGTGGGAATACTAATGCACACATTCTAAATCATGTCCCCCTCAGCTCCCAGCTCCCAAATCCCTCTTATTCAAGCTCTGCAGCCTACCCACGTTTAGTAGCTGAGCTTTGTCTAACCACATGTCCATCGCTGAATGCCATTTGTAGAACCGCCACGTGTGGGGGACCCTGTATTGGTCTCTTCAGAAGCTCACTCAGTTCCTTAATTACTCCCAGGCCACTTATCGACTAATGGGGTAGAAACACAAATGTGTGCACATGAGTGCAGTATAAGTGGATGCATGGCAGTGAGCATTTAGAGAGAAATGGGATTGGTCAGAGAAGATCCTATGGAGGACAGGGGAGGCTTGATAGAAAGAAGGAAGCCACCACACGCCTCTAGGTGATTGTAAATGCTTTGGTTTAGGACTTAGACCCATTCATTTCCAAAATAAATATGCATTGGGCTTACAAAATTAAAATAATATGTCTATAAACAAACATAAAAGAATGGAGACATACATATTTCCAGGTGCTTGGAATGAATTAATTACTATGTTTGACCACTGAATCTGGCTTTGTCCTTCCTCGTTAGAGAGAAAAGGGCAAACACCTTGGATCATTTTCACTGTCATATAATACTAAGAAAACAAATTTGTCTGAAAAGACAAACCTTTTTCCTTAGCCCCGATTTCAAGGAAGTCATTTTTTTAAAGATTCTTTTATTTATTTATGTGACAGAGAGACAGCCAGCGAGAGAGGGAACACAGCAGGAGAGTGGGAGAGGAAGGAGCAGGCTCCCAGCAGAGGAGCCCGATGTGGGACTCAATCCCGGAACACCGGGATCACGCCCTGAGCCGAAGGCAGACGCTTAACGACTGCGCTACCCAGGCGCCCCAAGGAAGTCATTTTTTCTATAGGTCTTTAAATAGAGGATATTAGAGAACATAAAAGGTACTCATCTACAATTCTGGTTTGGCCAAGAAGCCAAACGAACATAGCTTATATAGAATTCTTTATTCAAAGCTCCAGTAATCGAACATACGCAAGGCTAGAACTTAGATAGCCTGAAGTATAACTTGCCTACTTCTCTCAAGGATCAGGTATCTCAAACTAGACTTTGGCAAGCTCACAGTTGGGCTCACAGTCAATCCATGGAAGCAGTCTCCACTTCTAACACATGTGGTGTCTGAAGCCCATGGATTCCTCTTTAATCAGATACCACCAAGTCTGGCCCTCCAAGCACTGATCTGGCTTGTATTCTCACCCGGATATAAGACAAACCTCCTTCCACATGAAAGTGAGCCTCAGCTGAGGGGTGTTGTGGTAACCCCAAAACTATACTCCAGGGGAAGCTTTGCATTTGCTAAAGAGCATCTAGGACTTGAGGAAGAAGATCTGAAAACAGCTGCTGAGGCCCTAAATGAGTCCAGAAGTTTATACGCATTACCTCTTTTGATCTGCACAACAATCCAATGGAATACCTGCATTTTACTGACAAAAACACTGAGACACAGAGAGAGATGAGGTAGAGGTGGAGCTGGGATCCAAACTTGGGTGTAATTCTGAAGTCCATGCACTTGGACAAAGTAATTTACAAACCCCCCTCCCCCCGCCTCCAAGAGCATTGCTGTGTTTTATAATATGAAAATAAAAAGGCGGTTGGGCACAAGAATGCAACAACAGTTTGGGGTGGGTTTTCTGTATTTCCTGCTGTCTCTGGTATGGTTCTCCCTATGCTAGATGCCCATGCATCACCTCCAGGTAGTCCCACAGGCCACTGAGCTTGCCACTTGGTTCTCTCCTAGAGATGAGATGCCACGCGCTGCCATTCATTACTAGTGGCACTTACACCTGCACAAACGGGGTGCTTCTTGACTCCCGCTGTGACTATAGCTGTTCCAGTGGCTACCACTTAGAAGGTGACCGCAGCCGAATCTGCATGGAAGATGGGCGATGGAGTGGAGGCGAGCCTGTATGTGTAGGTAAATGGTGGTCACTCCCATGTGTCCCGCTGTGAAGAGCCACTGGCATTATAGCCACAGAGGATGGGGAATTCTCACCACAGAAGGCAGTCCTGCTCGCTATGAGGGTGGCACCCTGGGCACAAGCTCAACAAAGTGATCACTTCCCCTGGAGTTGGGCTTCCTGCCCCAGTTTCACTGAACATCTTGAACCGAGGTGCATCTCTTCCCTACCCAGTAGGGTGGTATTGCTTCTATGGGTTCCCTCCAGGAAAGGTAGGGGGCCCATGAGTCAGCACTTGATTTCTGACCTTGGCAGACATAGATCCCCCCAAGATCCGTTGTCCCAACTCACGTGAGAAGATGGCAGAGCCGGAGAAACTGACTGCTCGAGTATATTGGGACCCACCCCTGGTGAAAGATTCTGCTGATGGTACTATCACCAGGTGAGTAATGGATTCCCCTTTCACCTCCCAGCAGTTTCTCGGGCTGCCCACACCACACTGCACAGGCTGATGCCACAGTGATGATGTGCCCCAGACCCCAGTTCTAAGAGTCTCTTTCCTCAGTGGCTCTCTTACACTGTCCCATGCAGGGTGACACTTCGGGGCCCTGAGCCTGGCTCTCGCTTTCCTGAAGGAGAGCATGTGATTCGTTACACTGCCTACGATCGAGCCTATAACCGAGCCAGCTGCAAGTTCATTGTGAAAGTACAAGGTCAGAAAGAAGTCTTCCATCTCTACATTGTTCATTATTCCTGCTCAATCTTGACCCTCTACATGCCCACCACAACCTTTTCTCCTCTGTGCCCAAAACAGATGCCTCTTTTATATTGGGAGAGGGGGGAAAAAAGTTCACTTACACAGGGTCATTCAGGAAACTGCATTACATATGTATACAAGCTTCAGAAACCCTGACTCCCCAGCAAGACTTTCTCATTCTAAATCTCGATAAAATTCATGAAAATACTCTGTATTTGTTTCTTTTCTTAGTCTTCTAATTATCAACTCTGATCAGCCTTCATTCTCAGTCTTTGGCCTCTGCTGAAATTGGTGGCTGCCTGATTCTTCCTCTTTGTGTTGTGTTGTATTGTTTTGATTTCTTTTTTTCATTATAAAAACAATCCATGCTCAGTGTTGAACATTTTAGAAATAAATATGCAAAGGGGAAAAATCTATTACCCCACCATCCAGAGTCAATTATTGTTAATCTTTTGGTGTTTTACTTCCAGTCTTTTATCTACATAGACTTTTAAAAAAATATATAGTTGAGATCATAATTGTACACCTGATCTTACATCACCCTTTTTCACTTTCATTACGAGACAAGTAGTTTTCTCATGCTTTTTAAAAATTCTTCAGAAATAATTTTCAATGACAACATAATAACCTACTTCGAAGAATATATTTTGACTTGCTTAACACTTCTACCACTGATGGATATTTAAATCTTCTCCAATTTATTAATTTTTGATATTAAAATTAATTGTGTGAGGTGGTTATCTTTGTGCAGGGTGTCCACGAAGTCTGAAAACAAACATTTTTTTTTTACAGATTGATAGTCTTTTTTATGATAATGTGCAAACTCACCTGAACCTCCAGATTTTATGAACAACTTTGTGTGAATTTCAGATTTAATTCCTTAGGAGGAAAATTCTGGCTCCACCCTTGGCCACTGGAAACAGAGAAGGCAATCATTCAGATCATCCTAGGTCTCCTGGTCTAGAAAACACAGTCCGGGCACCCTCTTAACCTTTTGTTCCTAAAAGAGATACCATAGCCCTTAACTTGAACTCCTCCCTGACAGTGAGACGCTGCCCAACTCTAAAACCACCACAGCATGGCTACCTAACCTGCACCTCGGCGGGGGACAACTATGGTGCCACCTGTGAATACCACTGCGATGGAGGTTATGAGCGCCAAGGAACCCCCTCCCGGGTCTGCCAGTCCAGCCGCCAGTGGTCAGGATCACCACCCATCTGTGCCCGTGAGTGAAACCAGAAGGGTGGGGAGAGTGGACATACTGATCAAGGCTACTTCGGCGGATCTTTCCTTATGTATGGCACAGTGGTCCACTAGCAATGTGTTTGATGTGGGAATGGGGATTTCTGAGGTGTGTTTATTTTTAAGAGCTAATGCTTTACCATGGAATACTCTTACCCCAATCAGAAGGGTTCAGAATCTCCAAGTGTTCTTTCAGGATTTCCCCCCAAGGAAAGGCAGAAACAACCAAAAAGGGCTAACCTGAAAGACTACAACTCCACAAAGTGTTGTTACCTGTGCTGGGATGAAGGAAAGGCCATACTTTGACTGACCATATGCTCTTGCCCTAGCTATGAAGATTAATGTCAATGTCAACTCCGCCGCTGGCCTTCTGGATCAGTTCTATGAGAAACAGCGACTCCTCATCATCTCAGCTCCCGATCCCTCCAACCAATACTATAAAATGCAGATCTCTATGCTGCAGGTGAGACTCACCCCCTAATTAGGGCTTAGCTCCTTTACTTATCATCCCCTAAGCCCACCCCATTACTCCCTTACCTCTTTCAAAGCAAAAGAGTGGCTCTTTCTGCAGCACAAATCCTAGTTCCTCAAACTTTCTGTGGACAACATGTGATCAGTTTTACTGTGGACAGATTTAGCACATTTTAAAAACTGCTATGTTTTTACTGAACCCAGGCAGTCTGACTCTAGGATCTGTGCTCTTAACCATGATAGTAGCAGAAGAGAAGGAAAAACGAGGGAATTGCATGACAATTTTTAACATACTAAGAATTACCTAGCCAAAGCCATTTGTGGGAGAGGGAGAGGTAGATAAGACACAATAGACATACCCATTGGGTCTTATAAAAAGATTCTTGAAGAGAATTCAGAGGGTACTGACAGGACTAAGAGAAATGGCTCTGAGGAGCTGCAAGGGGCTGGATACCCAGGTAAGAGAAGATGCTATTTAGGGGGATTTCTAAAGGTTAAATCTTAGAAGTTGTTAAGTCAATATTCAGAGGCCCATGATGGCAGCAGCTCTAGCAAAGGGATGACCCTGGGTGTCCATACCAAAAAGGACCTAATTCCTCCAGCAATCTCCCCTCACTGCTCCCCCCCCAAAAAGGGCAGACAAAGACAATACCTCAACTTGAACAGAAAGCAAGAACAAGAACAGGAAGCAGCCAGTAAGGACAATGATTCTGAGGGTCAGGACTTGAGGAGTAGCCCAAAGATTAAATAAGGGGTAGGGTGCCCCCGAGTGTTCACTGCTGCTTTACACCTCGCTCCAGGTAACTGGCTAAGAGGCGACCAGGCAAGACAAAGAGCCAGGATAGGGTTACAGGGTGTCCAGCCCAGTGTGAGGAAGGCAACAAAGGGTAATGAAAAGAGCACTGGCCCTACTTTGGAGAAATCCTGGAGACTGAGGGAAGGCCCTGGCCATGTAGCCTAGTGGTAAGGAGCGTACCCTTGGGCAGGTAGTATCAGCCCTCAGTTTGAATCTTGGCTCAGCGTCTTATTGTCATGCAAATTGGGGCAAGTTACTTAGTCCCCTACAGAATAAGAATGACACCACCTACCTTGTTAGGGGTGTTGTAAGGATCTGCTTATTCCTGCAAAGCAGAAGGTCTGTGTGTTCAATGAACAATAGCCATTATAATCGCATCACCACAGCCGTCTGTTAAGAACCTATGTGCGTTAAAGCCAATGCAGTACTAAACAAGGAGAGATTATGTTCCTGCAATCTATCAATTACACTTCACTTTTCTACATCTCATGGGGTGACGGGTTTGGTACATTTCATTAGAATAAAAGAAATACCGTTAGGGCAAATGCTTCAGGAATGACAGAAGAAAGAGGTTGTTGAACCCCACGGTGTGATGGTTGGGGGAGAAGCCCCTCCTTTCCTACACTGCCTCAGACCTGGTCCCAGGAAGAATCAGCTAAGTAGCCTTGGGTTTGAGTCTGAGAATCTATTCCATCAAACCTTTTCTTCTCTCCCAGCAATCCACCTGTGGACTGGACCTGCGCCACGTGACCCTCATTGAACTGGTGGGGCAGCCACCTCAGGAGGTGGGGCGCATCCGGGAGCAACAGCTGTCAGCTAACATCATCGAAGAGCTCAGGTCCAGGCTGGAGGCCACGGGGAAGGGGGGGGCAGCAACTCTGGGCAGGACACTGGCAACAGGAGGGCTGGGGAGAATCAGCAGACACTACCGTCTTGAGGCATGCCTTGTGTTTGAACTCTTTGAATGCGTTAGGTGAAACCAGAGAGTGGTAGAATATCAAAATCAAATGGGAAGGGGGAGAGCATAAAAGACAGATGACCAAACCACCTCAGGACTGTGCTTTTATTTATTTTTTATTTTTTTAAAGATTTTATTTATTTATTTGACAGAGAGAGAGAGACAGCGAGAGAGGGAATGCAAGCAGGGGGAGTAGAAGAGGGAGAAGCAGGCTCCCTGCTGAGCAGGGAACCCAACGTGGGGCTCGATTCCAGGACCCTGGGATCATGACCTGAGCTAAAGGCAGACGCTTAACAACTGAGCCACCCAGGCGCCCCAGGACTGTGCTTTTATAAGGCACCTCAGGTGACCATGAATCACAGCCAGGGCTGAGACACAGACCCAAACAGGACTCAGAGAAGCCTCTGATTCTGTTGCCTCATGGCCTCATCTCTTTGTGTTCAGTCTCCAAAGGAGCAAAAGGCATCTTTTAGGCACTTAAAATCTAAATCATACTCCTTTGGACCCTGGGCGAAGAGAAGACTATAGGCGACAGGTGGTAGAAGTGGACTTTTCTCATTATCTATTCATCATCACCCCTCCGATGCCCACACACACACTCGGTGCCAATAAAGCTAGCATTGCTCTCTGTTCTACAAACAATACCTGCCTCGAGGGCTCAGTCTTCGTGGGGAAGGAAAGATTCAGTCCCAGGTAGGGGAGAGCCTTGGAAACACGCAGCAGAAGGAGACTGCAAACTTGCGTCTCCAGATAGAAGAGCTGAGCGGGTAATATTAATCCACCTCAGGGCTGCCATGTATGGTTGTGCAGGTTATGCCCAGCCCAACTCTAGAAAACATGGGTTGCATCGTAGTACGTAGGGCTGGTGCTCCCTGGAGTGATTCTGTGTGGCCCTCATTGCTATATGTGATAGACCTGCTTAAGGGGGCCTAGGAGGCAAGCACAGCCTGGTATCAACACAGTTGCTCCATCCGGGGTAAGGGAGGGACAGCTTAGCAGAGTTAGATGCAAAGGGACAGCAAGACTAGGGTCTGAGCAGAGAAAAACAAAGGGGCTTGAGATAGGTAGGAGAGGGGGTGGGGACAGGAGATCAGGTAGGGAAGGAATTAGTCCCCGCGTAGAGCCGTGAAAGGTTGGAGTGTAGTAGAGCCCGGTGGGATGAAGCCCAGACAAGGTCTCACTCACACTTCGTGGGCTCCTCTCTCTAGGCAATTTCAGCGCCTCACTCCCTCCTACTTCAACATGGTGTTGATTGATAAGCAGGGAATTGACCGGGAACGCTACATGGAACCTGTCACCCCCGAGGAAATCTTCACATTCATTGACGACTACCTACTGAGCAACCAGGAGCTGATCCAGCGCCGGGAGCAAAGGGACATGTGCGAGTGAACTTGAATCAGGGCATGGATGGAAGTCAAGGGAAGAGCTCCCCTAACCAGCTGAAACTGGGGCCCGATAAAAGGAGGAAATAGTTCCCCATGGTTCTGGAGACAGGACTCTGAGGTGGGTGAGATTCACCAGTCCTGGGACATCCCCAGGCCCCTTTGTAGGGCTGTGTAATAGTTTCCCTAAGCAAGTCTCTGCTTTTAGTAGCACTCGAGGAGCATAAGGAGCTAGGCAGAGACTGAGGACAGGTCCCGGACAACGGGCTAAGGGTGAAAGTCTTCTTTTCGCAACCTGGGCCTCTGTGCAGCTCTCCAAAGTCTTCCAGATAAGTAAATTCTCGATTCATTCACCAACCGGCTGTGTTTCAAATGGTTCCTCTACCCTGAGGTGACAGCAGAGGGCAGCACCATCACAACAGACAACCAGGACAGGTAGGTAAACAAGTGTAGCAGGATTTTCCCCTGCAGCTGAACTGCGTCATTGGAGACGGTGGGAGGTTCAAGACCTTCTTGAGCTTGTCATTTGCCCTTTTAGGGGATTGGGTTACAAATGTTACGCTAACCATTGCTTCATCTGAGAGTAAGGGAAATGCGGCCATGGGAAGCAGCTTAGGAAGACGAATCAGGCCAGAGCAGAAGGTTTTGTCCTGGCCCCTCCTGCTGGCTCATGGGCAACCACCTCTTCCTACTGTACCTCCAGTTCCATAGCAAAAGGCAGCCAGGGCTGTCCCTTCCTCAGGGAAGCCCCCAGCTCGTGATCTAGGGAACCTCGAACCCACCACCCCAAGCCTCTGTAAAACTAGTGGAGAAGGAGGAAAAAAATAAAAAAAAGACAGATTCAGCATCACGTATGAACTTATTCAGATCCCTTTGAAGAGGTGAGCACAGAGCAGGTGGGAGCCACTGCCACACGAAGTCACACCTTAGGAGCCGGGCCTGAGGGTAAATGTGAGGCTGCCTGGAGGGAAATGCAGCAGCGCTCCACAGTGTGTCCGTGTTGGAGAAAAAGGTGTTCTTCCTGTGCTGCCGAGAACCTTCTTTTTGACACTCTTGAAACCCAGTGTCCTGGTTAGGACTCAGCAGCCTTTTTCCCCCAGCTTTGCCTCGGGGGTCCCCAGTGGAAAATTAGAGAGGAGAGGAAAGCAGGCTGAGTGGAGAGGCAGAGCTAACGCCTGAGCACTCACTGTGTACCGAGTGCCATGCTAAACATTCTATCAACTGACTCGGAAATCTTCACAAGAACCTTATAAGCAGGTCCTGTTATTAGTCCCATTTCATGGATGAGGGAATTGAGGCAGAGAGAGGTTAGGCGACTTGCCTGAGGCCAGCCAGCTAGTAAGTGGCAGAGTTGGGATTTAAACACAAGCAGGCTGGCTCCAGAGTCCATGTTCTTAAATATTATGCTGTACTGCCTCTACTTTCTCGACTTTTCATTTAAAGACAGCTGACCGCTCCAAGCAAAGACAAGGGTTTCACCTTCTCTGTATAACCCTATTCAGACACAAGACTTGGGAGTGGACCCAGGAGGAAAGAGGGAACTGGAAGGCTCTCAACCCAAGAAAATTCACCCTCCAAAGAGGAGGGATGGGACATAAATCATGAGCCCAGAACACAGAGGGGTAGTAGTGAGTCAGAGAGAAGCTGTGTCCACTGCAGGCTTAGTGGAAATCTCATTTGTAAAATGCAAAATTAAAAGCGAGGCAGGTGCTGAGTGGACCAGGACATGGAGTGAATGATCACACTTGGAGCAAAAAAAGTCCCTTCTCCCTCCTTCCTCCAGGGAAATACAGAAGCTTAAAAGTCAAAAGACAAGTTATGGGTAGAAGACAAAATACAATGAGCTAATGTGGGAAATCTCCGGTCAGACAAGGTCTGTGGTTCCAAAGGCAAAGATTGCACATTAGTCAGAGTAAATGCCCTGCCTTGTCTTTATCACTTGTACCTTAAGTGACAAGCCAGGGCATGCCAGCAGGTCAAAGGCCCAAATAACAACATGAACGACAACTTGAACCGAGGTTCCACCTGGGCCTGACTCTCGCACAGAAATGCTCCTCTAGCTTGGAAAAATCGAGAAGCTTTTGTTTTATTTCATTTTATTGAGTAGTCAGACAGGCAAGTCAATCTTGCTTTCTTCAGGTAAAGTTTCACTATAACCTCTTTTGCCTTATGATTCAAGAAATCCCAGCTCCTAAAGCAGCAGGAGGGGGCAGCAGCAGAATCAGGCCCACAGCCAGACAAGGGGCTAGCCTCACCCCAACCTTGTACGTATCTGTTAGTTTTTCTCTCTCTGCCTCCCATCTACCCCCCATCCCCATCTCCCCTGTCTCTCTCACACATACACACACACACTCACGCGCACAAAGTATTGAGTCAGTCAGCTGGTTAGGTAACGTCCGAAGCATTCTGATTATCCTACCTTGTAAACTAAACTTATTTCTTCGAGATATTTTAGAAAAAAGGAGTCATCCCTTCCTTTGAATCTTCACCTATAACACATATAACGCCCTCACAGGAAGTAGCATCATACAGTGGAATAAGACCTTGATTCAAAGCCCAACTCTGTTGTGCAACAGTGGAATTGACTTTCCTCATCTGTAAAAAAGGAAATTTTCCTACTTCATAATGTGCTTGGAGAAATTAAGGAAATAATATATAATGTGCCTAGCATAAAGCTTCGTACACATTCAATATATATTGATGTCTGTTTGCACAAGAGGTCAAGAATCACTTGGGCTCTCCCTAGAAACCCAGGTTTCTTAACCTAAGGCCTTATTTCTGAGATGGGTTGCTTAACATCTGTGTTATTTATTTCTCAAAACTAAATAATGGTAGAAAGGGTGGAGGGAAAAGGCCCTACCTACCTCCCAGAGATATCGAAGGATCCAGAAAGAAACACAGTAGAGAACATCTTCCTTCCCCTGTGCTCATAAATATATACACACATCTCTCTCCTTCCTAGTGGTAGAGGGTTACGAAACTAGAGAAAGAGTTCCCTTGGTCCTTGAGAGAGAAAGAAAAGTGGTGCCACTTTTAAGATGGATTCTCAGGTCTCTCCCTAGATACTAAACACAAAGGTCATTAGATCAGAGCTCAGCAGAGGTAACAGGCAGCAATGTAGGGAAAGGGAAATTTTCTTTGAATCAATACAGTGTACGGTTAGGGAAGGGCATTTGTCACTTTGGTTCTTCTCCTTCAAGCCACTGAACAGCAAGAGCGGTAAGTGAGGACGTGAGAGAGAAGAGCCGTAGAACTAACAAACGCACACACTTGACAAGTGAGAAAGCTTTATTGAAGCACACATACATTTCAGGGGATGGAGAACAAAGGAGCACGTTACAAGCCAGGGTTCCAAATTATGTTTTCCATTACAGTATCAATCCATACCAAACAAAGGTTTTAAAAACACTCCTCCATTCAGCTCACCCATACAGCAGAAACCACAGTAGCTGCCCTCGATCTAGTGGCCCATATAGGAGAAATCAGCAGACTCTACCAAAAGGGATTTCTTCTCCAGTATAGACTCCTTTCACAAACAACTTTGTGTTGATACACTTGCAAGGATAAAAAGGTCAGTTTGGTACAGTGAGTTTCAGAAAATGAACCTCAGGTCACCAGACCCTTCTAGGAAACTTCTCAGCACATCACACCCACATTACATCTAGGTCAAGTTTAGGAAACAATAGAAAAAATAGAAAGTGAAATTACTTCAAGAAGGAAGCCAGAATAACTGACAGACTGTCTGAACACATTCTCTTAGAGCACTAACAGTGTCCAGTCTGGAGAAACACTGGGCCAGTTGTGGTTTGGTTTTTTTTTTTTTTTTTTACGATTTTATTTATTTATTTGAGATAGAGTGTAAGAGAGAGAGCACAAGCAGGGGGAGGGGCCAAGGCAGAGGGAGAGGGAGAAGCAGGCTCCTCGCTGAGTGGGAGCCCAATTCGGGGCTCGATCCCAGGACCCCGAGATCATGACCTGAGCTGAAGGCAGTGGCTTAACCAACTGAGCCACCCAGCCGCCCCAACACTGGGCCAGTTGAGACAGCACTTGGCTATTCTGGCTGGCATAATGGTATATACACCGTATTCTGTGTGGTACCACACCGTGGACACAAACGCTAAGAAAGATGTGGCATATGAGGGTGAAGATGTCTTTTATTGGAGAAATGAGGAGCTCACCAACAACAGCTGTTATCTGTATAAAATGCAAAAATCCAGCATGGGCTGGGAGACATTTCACTCTCAGCCGCTCTGGTCCTACGAGACCACCGAGAAGCCATTTGTGGCATGTCCATGACTCAGTCACTACCTAATTAAAGTGTTTTTCTACAGCAGCTCCATTATAAGCATCACTTAAAGGTCTCGGGAAGGTGTCTGGAGCTGGAAGGAACTTAGGAATTTTCCTAGCATTTAAAAGAAAACCATGAGACCCAAGCACTATGGAAACTGCTTAAGAACTAGAAGAGTTAAAAGCCAAGTTCCAGAAATTTATCAAGGTAAAAATGGAGTTAAAAACAGAAATTGGAAAGGAAGGGGGAGACCTACTCACCTCTCTCCCATCTTCTCCTGCCTTTAGTAACCCAACCCTGCTTCCCAGAGCCTTGGCCTCTCACCAGGCACACCTTGAACACAGAGCTGTATGAATGCCAAAGGTAGCCAGGGCTTCCTGGGGAAGGAGGAAAAGGATTGCAATACAGGAGATAAAAACTTGTTTTAAAAGATTTTTAAGTTAATTAAACATCATAAAGATACAAGCATGGACTCTGGAGATATACTAGATTATGCACAAATAAAAACACTTTGAACAGACCCTTATTCTTGAGCCTGCTTTAAAAAAGGGAGCAAGCCTGCATCACTCTAGCATAACATAATGAGAATTGTAGAAATATGTGTTTATATATGCACATACATAACACACACACACACATACACACACACACACACACACACACACACACACACACTACAAATCTTTGCTCTTGGTTTCTTCACTTCCTCCAACTTGCCCTGGACAGGGCTGGACCTGCAGAGAAGGAAGGACTTATAAGCCCAGCTTCTGCTTGGCCATTGAGGAACGCAGCTGCAGAGCCCCTTCTGCCCAAGAGCCTGGGTACTGTCGCATCTTCTGCCATAGGCTCACTTCTTCCCCAGTCGAGTCCATCCAGTCCACCACTTCCCCATTACTGATCCCTGAGGAGAAACACCAGAGGAGGCTGAACAGGGAACCCACTCTTCAGCCCACCGGGAAAGATGGGTTATACGGCAAGGGTAGCCATCCCACAAAGGACAGTGTGTTACGGAGATGGGTTGACGGGGACGGCCGTCTGGGGGCTGCTCCCTGTGGACTCTGCAAGGCTATTTCCATGCCTCCTGAGACTCGGTTAGGAGACTTCAGGTTGATGAAATGACATGCCAAACAGCACACAGTAGCTTCAGACCTCTCATTCTGAAGCCATGACAGAGCTCTTGTGTCTGACACCGCATGCCAGAGCTATTGCCTTTCTGTTATTGCCAACTTGACTGAAAATTTAAAAAAAAAAATGGGGGGGGGGGCGGGAAGCATCAGCTAAACACCTTTTTTCTCTAGCTGCAGACTCCAGGCCTGAAGTTCGGATTGTATGTGGCCTTATTCCTACTGTCTTGCACATATTTTTTTTTCAACAAACGTTTATGGAGTGCCTACTGTGTATCAGGCACTCTTCGAGGCATGGGAGTTACAGTGGTGAACAAAGGGGAAAAAAAGAAAAAGTCCTGCCTTACAGGCAACTTACGTTTGAATAGGGAAAACAACATTTACAAGTAAGTCAAGAATACTGCAGAGAGCGAGACAAATGTCATGAGGTAAATAAAGAGGGTGACCTGCTGTGCCTAGATCAGGGCCTCCTTTAAATGGAGTGGTCTGAGCGCCTCTCCAAGGAGACACCTGAGTCAAGCTCCGAAGTATGGGAAGGAGCCAGGCGGAGGTTAACAATAACTGCAAAGGTTATGAAGCTGGAATGAGCTTGGTATACTTGGAGAGCAGAAAGAGCCATTGTGCTTGGAGCACAGGGAGCAAGCAGGAGAGTGATCTAAGGCTGGATTATAAAGGAACAAAGGGGCAAAAATCTAAAGGGGCCTGTCAGAATGGTAAGAATTTTGGATTGTCTTCTACATACAGGAGTAAAGCCACTGAAGGGTTTTAAGCGGGAGAGTGATATGAACTGGCTACATTTGTAAAAACCTCACTCCAGACACTTTGGGTTAAGTGTTTTGTACGACTCATTCATATACAAGTAGTATTTAAGGCCACAGGTGTGCAGAGACTGCAGAGAGGAAAAAGAGGATTCAAGACTAAGCCTTGAAAAGCACCAATATTTAAAGTTAGGGTAGAGAATGAGGAAACTGCAAAGACAAGTGCAGAATCAGTCGAAGCTAAGGATTTCAAGAAAAAGGGAGTGATCAGCTATGCTAAATCACACAAAAATTCTAGTAAGATGAAAACAAAAGTTTATCATGAGCTGCTCAGTGGAGTGGTGAGACAGAAGCCAGATCACAGTGGATTGAGGACTTAAAGTGATGTGAGGAAGCAGAGACGAGTCCTTTTAAGAAATTAGAAGGGGGATGTAGTGTCAAGAAGAGGTTAACTTCTGTTTCTTAAGATTGGCAATACCAGAGCGTTTCTGTTGTCACCTCCAGTAGGGATGTTGAGAGAATGAAAGTGATCAGACAGGAGAGATAGGAGGTTCCAGAAGCGAGGTTAAGAAGGTTAGGCTGTGATCCAGAACACTTGGAAAGAGCTTGGCCTTTGCTAGAAAGGCCCCTCTTTCATTATAACAGGATGGAGGATGGAAATTATCCGTACCGATACAGGTAGGTTTTTAGACTTTTTATTTTTGGTGATAAGATGATGGCATTGGTGGCAGTCAGGGTCCCATTCGTGTGCACGCACAAACAGTGCAAGAGCTCAGCCCTCCCCTAAGGTCTGCACCTAGTAGGCGCTCAGTAAATAGTGACCGAACGTTAACTGAAAGAAAAGAAGACAACTCTTGCTATAGAGAAGCTCTGAAGTAAGGGATACGGGTATGTTAGGAGTGAAAAATACACAAGACGCCTTTAAAATAGTCAGGATGGGGGAGAGGCTCTCACCAGTACCAACACCCAGCCTGACCCCGCCCAGGAAGTCATTGCTGGCCAGAGGCTCCCGGTCCCACACAGTCAGTTCCAGGCACATGTGCTGTAGATCTTCCAGCCTCACACCACTGTAGACAAATGTATGGTTGTAGTGGGGATTCAGGGTCTTCTTCATCACAGGAGTCTTACGCTTACTGGCCTTGCTCCTCATGGGAAGGAGGTATCTGGCAGAGGGTGGGGAGTAATCAACAACCTACTCACAGCTGGCAAGTGCCTCTCTTAATTCCCCTTTCCCTACCACAGGCCTAACCCCGGAAGGTAAGTCGTCACTCAGATGCAAGCACACACACTCCCTCCTTCGAATATGCCGAAGCAGAGTTCCCACTACCCCCACTGGATCATTCACCTGATTCAATTCCTTTAACCAGGAGAGAAAATTAATACAGTGTCATCAGTTAACTGTTGTCTATACTCTACCAAACACGGGTTTTAAATATTTGGTTCCATTTCTAACAAGGTCCTCTTTCAAGAAAACCAATAATAGTAACTATAGGCCTAGCCGAACATATGATTGGCTGGAGAACTTAAGTCAGCGGGGTGATCTCTCATTTGGGCAAAGCTGGCATTGCTTAAAGATTGTGGGGAACAGAGTCCCGGGTTCCTACATCCTAACAATCAGGGGACACAGATTTTGACTCAGGATTCATTAAAAGCCTCAGTCTGTAACAAAGGAAAAGTCCAGCCTGTCTGTCTACCATCCTCCTCTTTGGAAATCCACACTACAGCACAGTCCCAACTGAGCTCGGATTAGGACAAAGGTAGTTGTGGAGATTTTGTGATTACCTATTTTCAGGAACAAAGTTGGTTGCGGGAGGTGGTGGCATATACAAGGGTAATATCCACAGAGAAAGGTTCATTTGGGTTCCTCTCTTAGTTTCCTTGTCCTGTAACTGGTTAGTTTGGTGCTGGCCCCGGGACTCACCCCTTGACAAAGCTGTCAGAAGTCCCTCCTGATTTGGCAGCCGTCAGGTTCTTGGCTTCTTTGATCCACACCTGGAGCTCTCCCCCTTCCCCACCTTTACCTGTAAGGGATGTCAGCCATAGCAAATGAGCCCCTACCCCCTTCAGATTCCACTTGATCTTTACCTACATAGCACCTTCCATCCCTGGTTCCTGAAGGCAGCAAGCTCCATGACAACTGGACCACATCTGACTTCCGCTCTCAGGACCAGTCAGTCACTGCCTGACTCAATTAATAAGAACAATAGCAATAAATGCTTTGCGAAAACTGGCTACGCACCTATTTCTACCTTAAGCATTTAATTGGCAAAGCAACCATATAAGATATCTACTATTATTCCTATTTTACAGATGGGAAAGTGGAGGCTTACAGAAGTAAAGTTGCCTGATATTTGTTGAATGATTTTTAAAAAGAACTCCCCTACTTGTGTTCTTGATCCCATGTCTACTTCACAGGACTCATCTGGCGTCATCAATTTCAACCCCCACCTCCCATTTTTTAAAATATTTTATTTATTTATTTGAGAGAGAGAGAGAGAGAGAGAGAACACAAGATGGGGGGAGAGGCAGAGGGAGAAGCAGACTCCCCACTCAGCAGGGAGCTGGATACAGGGCTTGATCCTAGGACCCTGGGACCATGACCTGAGCCGAAGGCAGATGCTTAACCCACTGAGCCATCCAGGTGCCCCTCCTTTTTTAAAAAGATTTTATTTATTTATTTGAGAGAGAGAGTGTGTGTGAGCGAGAGAGAGAGCAAAAGCCAAGGGGAAGAGGCAGAGGGAGAACCCACCTCCTATTTTTAATATCTCTTCCTCTACTAGTCCTATCCCTGCAGTCTAAGTATATGCTAATCTCACCACTTCTTTTAAAAACCCTTTAAAAAGGGGCGCCTGGGTGGCTCAGTCGGTTAAGCGTCTGCCTTCGGCTCATGTCATGATCCTGGGGTCCTGGGATTGAGCCCCACATTGGGCTCCCTGCTTATTGGGAAGTCTGCTTCTCCCTCTCCTTTTGCCCCTCCTCCTCACTTGTGCGCATGCGTGCTCTCTCTCTCAAATAAATAAAATCTTAAAAAAAAATCCTTTAAAAAGAAAACCTCCCTTTACCCTTACCTCTTTCTTTCACCATCAATTATCCTTAAAAAAAAAAAAAGAGTCCACACTCACTACTTCTACTTCTTTGCTTCATTCACTCGGCCTAGTTTCTGGTGAAATCTGGCTTTTGCTTCCACAAATCCACTGAAAAGACAACCTAACGCCGATGAGCCACATCTTCTTCATCCTCACCAGCCTGACATCCCAGTAGTATTTTAACATTATTGACAACCTCTGCTCTTTCCTTCTCCAAGCTCTTTCCTAATAATCCTCTGCCTCACTAGCTTTTTGTCCTCTCTTCATCCTTTAAAATGCTGCTCTTCCCTATGGTCCTATCCTTGCTTCTCTTCTCTAGTCATCCCATACACACAGGTATCTTTCTAAGAACTTTGGCTTCCCATTGCACCAATGGATCAAATTCAACTCGTTACCGTTAAGTGCAAAGCCCTTTTCAGTCAGGCACCCGCCTTATCACTTCCAGCTCCACTACCACACACACAAACCATAACTCCAGCGCCACTGAACTAAGGAGTTCACTGCCTCACACTTTCCATACAACCCCACATTTACCATGCCTTCTTAAAACCTTTGCTCATGCGACCTCTCCTGGAACTGTTCTTCACACCCCATTCTCTCCCTTTTCTGCCTGGTAAAATCTAAAGTCCAGTTTTGTCCTTACTTCCTCTTTGAAGTTCTCCCCAAATGTAACCAGAGAGATACATCACTCCTGCATCTGTGCTCTTTCAGCATATGACTGTTGTCCTTGCTACACTGAGCTTCTCAAAGAGGGCAAACATGTCTTACTCATCTACATATCCCTAGTCACTAGCACAATGCCCATTGTGTTCATTTACTCTTCCTCAACCTTTAACTTCCTGTCCCTCATATTTCACCACCCCTTGCAACCACCCTTTCTCACCCCCAAAGATTCTGTTCTAATCTGCCCTCTTAATAGTTTGCCATAGCTGGACCAAGACCACGTCAGTTTAATGGCCTAAAACAAAACAAAACAAAACAGAAAAAAAAACAACAAAAAACAAAAAACAAAACAAAACTGAGTGCCAACCCTAAGACAGTCCCTTCTGGTTGAAAATGATGCAGAAAAGGCTTACTTAGTAAAGGAATCTTCCCTAGAAGATGATCCAGGAGCATCTCAATCTGGTCTCTCCAACAGTGCTGGCCACCCGCTGCACTATCTCACAAACACCCTGTACAGAACGCTAAGGGCTAAATCCAGCCCCCCTCCCCAGAAGACTCACTCTTTTTCCGGTCACCTCCAACAGGGAGTTTGGAGGCTGGGATGTATTTCAATGAAACCACCAACTCGCCTTTGTGTGATGGCAAGCCAGTCGGGGACTCGGCACTGATCTGAAACACAGGGGAACCCGACAAGTCAAGTAGGTCTTCTCAGGAGTTGTTGGGACCTCTCACTGAGGAGACTCAAAAATTGACCCCAAGAACAGCTTCATGACATAAGAGAATCCTCCTTATGAATACAGTCCAGGGTGCCTCAGCCATGGCAGCCCCAGGTTTCTAAGGCAGGTCCTTCAGAAGGAGCTGCAGAAAAACCCAACAAAGTCTTCTGCAATGCCCACTATTTTGCTACTTGGGGGATACAGTTACTAGATTCCAAGTACCCCCAAAGGTCTTCCAGCAAAGTTGCCACACAGACTCACAGGCAACTGATGCATGATGAAGAATCTTGCTATCAACATTGTTAGTAAAAGCCAAAAAGTAGAAACAACCTAAATGTTGATCAATATAGGAAAGGTTAAGTGAACGATTTTAATGCCCACAGATGGCATCTGGATTACGGCATGCAATCATCAGAAAGAATGCAGGGAATCCACACGTGCTGACTCAGAAAGATACCCAAGACGTACTATTAAGTCAACAAAGCAAAATGCAGACAAGGTATCCCACTTATACTGACATATGTTCATGTTTGTACGTGTGAATATGTATGTATGTAAATAATGATTATTATCATTATCACTTGTATATTACTTACTATGTGCCAGGCACTGTTATAAGTACTTTAAGTATATCATTTTGTGTCATCCTCAAGATAATCCCTATAGGTACTATTAGCCCCATGTTACAGATTATGGAACAGGGAGGTTAAGTAACTTGCCCAAGGTCACACAGTTAGCAACTGACAGAGGCAGGATTCAAATTCATACAGACCGGTTCCAGAGTCCATGCTTTTAACCACTATACTACACTGCATAGGAAAACCCAGAAGGATACATACAAACTTAACACTTGTTTATTCTAGAGAAAGGAATGGATTGGGGAAAGGAAAGAGGGCTTTCACTTTTGCCTGTGTGTGTGTGTATATATATATATATATATATATATATATATAGCCTTTTTCAAGAGAATGGTATGTAGTGCTTGTATGATTTTCAAAGACAAAAAGTATTTTTTAAAGAGAGTTTTCAAAGATTTGAAGAAGGCTAGGTGAACTCTGTTGCAAGGATTTGAGCATGCCACGATTTCTAATTTTATATTTACATCACTTTTGATGAATGGCTGTCTCCACCATTGGAACCTAAATGCCAGGAGGACAGGAATCACCCTAGTTTTGCTCAGCCTAATAGGCCTGACACTTAGCCAAGTACCTGGCACATAGTAGGTGCTCCACAAATATTTACTGAATGAATATAGGAGTGAATGAATGAATGTCTGGAACGAGCAGCAAGTGGCCTATTGTCTTTGGCTGTTGGTACCAGAATTGCTTCACTCTATTGGTGCTCTTGGCATGGTTCTGTTCTTTACGCTTTGCTATCCAGTAGTGCAGACCAGACGTGCCCTGTCATCTGCCTGTATTCACTGGGGCTCCTCTCACCTAGGTCCTCAGCATGGAGTATACCAACACCAGGAAGGCATAATCGCCATTGGTTTAGAAAAATGTACCACATACCCAGATGCACAATTTAGTGTATGGGAGAGATACAAAAGAATAGGGAGGTGGATGCCAGGAAGAGAAAGTTGAATGGGAGCAAATAGATTGCTACGGGCAAAAAAGAAAAAAAAAAAGGATAGATCAGAGGCAATAAATGTAGAGTGTTTTAAGTTAAAATAGATATGTAATGCTGGAGTGGACTTTTTGTTGTTTATAAATGCCTACACAATTTATTCATTTCCAGATTGTGAACTTCAGTAGACTCTTAAAACTGGAGTTTAGCCTTCGCTAGAAATTGGTGTATTTTTTCAGTAGCATATTTTCATTCTAGCTCAAAATAACTGCGAAGAGCAAATGTCTCCATCTTAATGCAGCTTTTTTTTCTTTTGATGTAAGATGCTTTTATTGGCAGTAGTTCATAACGGTTTACGGTGACATTTCCAATATCATTTTATCAACCATAGGCCCCTGAAAGAATGACTCGTATGCCAAATGCTTAAGAAATTCTACATTTCTGGGATGCCTGGGTGGCTCAGTCAGTTAAGCGTCTGCCCTTGGCTCAGGTCATGATCCCAGTGTCCTGGAATTGAGCCTCATCGGACTCCCTGCTCAGTGGGGAGCCTGCTTCTCCCTCTCCCTCTGCCCCTCCCCCAGCTTGTGCTCGCATGCACAGGCTCATGCTCTCTCTCAAATAAAATCGTTTAAAAAAAAGAGAGATTCTACATTTCTAATAATATGCTATAGATTGGTGATAATTGCTTTCCTGTTATTATTAGTATTTAAAGGGGCAGATTTAACGTTAATATTTTTTATGGAAGGAAGTAGCTATCAAAATATTACATGACTGACTCAACAATTCCATCACCAGCAATTTCTCCTACGTTACATTCACATAAGAAGGCCAAGATATATTACAGCATAGCTTTAACAGCAAAAAAAAAGCCAACAATTTATAATATAGGCATATGAAAGAATACTATACAGCAATGAAAATGAGATAGATATGTAAGTGACGGCAGAGAAAGATGTCCATGATAAATAATGAATTGTTAAATGAAAAAAAAGTCAAGATACATGTACACGATGAAGTACATACAAGCCTATTTGTATAAAAGGGAAAAAATATAAATCCCTACATGCATATTCATGCTGCTTAATATAAAATCTCTATAAAGATATCCAAGTAGTTGATAACAGTGGTTATTTCTAGGGAATGGAATGTGCTTTTCTTTTTATATGCTTTTATGTCATTGCAATTTCGAACCATGTGCACACGAATCCTCTTATTCTTCATTTTTTAAATAAGTGATATATGTAGACATAGTAAAGAGTTCAAAGGTTCTAAAAGGGCATACAGAGAAAACAAAATTGCTCTCTCACCTCAGTCTCTTCCCAGAGGCAGCCACTGCTACTAGTTTTCTGTCTATCTTTCCAAAGATAGTCTATGCACCACGTACTATTTTTAGCATTGAAAATGTTAGTGTATACGTCAGAAACTAATGATATGTTGGCTAATTGAAAATAATAATAATTTAAAAAGAAAATGCTAGTGTAAAAAAAAGTCACAAAGGAACCTTGCCATTGAACAGTTCAGATCATCAACAAATCCTAACTCTGTTTTAGCAATTTCATCTTATCCGGAATGACAGTAACATACTGAATGTCCGTTAGGTACCAGGCATTGCTTGGCACTTTGTGGACAAGCCTGTGAAAGAGGAGTATCACGATGATCCCCATTTTGTAGATGAATAAACTGAGACTCACAGAAGTTAAGTGATTTACCTAAGTTATTTTATAACAGGGGTGACCTACCTAGCTGGCAAATAACAGAACCAGGATTCAAATCCAGGCCTACACTCAGATCCTAGGCACTATTTTGGATCCTGCTACACTCTCGCCTGAGATGCCATCTCCAGAGTAAAATTTTCCCTGGCTTGTGTGACAAAGAGTACAATTAGAACTCCGTGAACTGTTTTAACTTCCCACTTCTTTAGTGAAAAGATTAGCTTGGAAAAGGAGTGATTAGGAGACACCCAAAAGATTAGCTGGGAGAAGAGGTGCAAGTTAGGATGTTAGGATACGCCCGGACTCTGGAAGGTTATGAGGCAAAGCTTGGCACACATATGAAAAGCTTTTCAAAGGAAAACCATGGCTTCATCCTTTGCTTGCCCTACAAAGAGATCGCACACTCAACATGCAAGTGCATCTGGATAAGTTACTGTCCGACTCAGAAACCCCAGCAGGGGGCGCTAGAACTCCACAGAAGATTACATTCAAAGTCGCTACCAACATGTACCAGCAGAGGTCCCTGCAGACGGTGCTACCTCAGGTCCCAACTGCGCAAGGAGTTGTTAAAGCAGACTACCTTTCCATGTAAAGGGACACAATGATCCCGTTTCTTATCAAGCTTCCAGGAATCCATCTGGACCTCTGCCTCTCCAAGGAAAGTGTTTCTGCCAAAACGACCATGATGCCAAACCGAGAACTGCAAAGTCCTCTGGGCCAGAAGAGATTCTGGGATCTCATACTGCGAAAGAAAAGGAGAAGCCCAAGATGATTAGTTCGTGGTAATTCCTCAGAAAACATTATTCCAATATCTAAGCAACCATAACAAAAGTCCATAATCCTGATTATCAAATTACTTTGGTCTCTAAGCACTTTGAGTTTCCTTAATCAAAGCCTTCACTTACCCCATTTCACAAAAATCTACCACATTCTAAGGTAGGACCTGGAAAATTAATTTTTCCTAGACTGGGTGAAAGAACAATGGAATATTCAAAACAGACTGCCACAGAAACTTCTGATCCCCAATGACTTTTTAAAAGGAGATTTGTAGGGGCAGCTGGGTGGCTCGGTCGGTTAAGCATCTGCCTTCAGCTCAGGTCATGATCTCAGGGTCTTGGAATCGAGCCCGATGTCGGGCTCCCTGCTTAGAAGGGAGTCTGCTTCTCTCTCTGCCTTCCCCTTGCTCATTCACTAGTGCTATCTCTTTCTCTATCTCGAATAAATAAATAAAATCTTTTAAAAAATAAAATTGAATGAGATTTGTGGTCACATGACTCTCCAATTTCACAACAATCCAAGAAAGCCAGATTACCTTTGTTCTCTTCTCTGGGAGGTTAGTATGTGAACAGATGGCCATGGCATATCTTCAGACACAGACATGGCCACTGAAAACCGTGTCACCCTGCCCTAGTAGCAGAGGAATAGCTATAGCTTAGCACACAAGACAGGACGTGTTCTGCTCTTGGGATCTAGATACATACTCTGAGTATCTCATCATACAGTGGATTGATGGTGTCCCGCTTGATGCTGGTTTTTCTTTTTCCTTGGCGGGACTTGTCAGGCAGAAGATAAGTCTTCACGTATCTAGAAATCGAGGAGAGTACGGAGTCATTTGTTGTTGTTGTTGTTTTTCTCAAGCCCATTCTTCACTTCTCTGCTCTCCATATACAGACGCCATAATGAAATGAAAATGTCACATCAAAGCCCTCTTAGACATGTCCTTCTAGCATTTTCCCAATCCTAGTCCCTTTCCCGTAGCTCCCCAACCGCTCTCGAATACACCTCCCTGTCTGCCCAGGAAGGGATAACCTCGGTTCAAGAGTGCCCACATAGATGCCAGGCTGTGAGCTCTTATCTCAGAGCATCGGCCAGGTTCCAGAAGCACTCACGGGTTAGAGCGCTTCTTAGCTTCATCAGCATAGGCCAGCTGGTGGCACTCCTTCACGTGGATGACCAGAGTCTGTGTTTGCTGCTCATACTTCAGGGAAAAGGCAATCTTGCCAGTCACAAAGACGTTGCCAAAATCGCCAGCTTCACTATAGACGCTCATCATGCTGCCGATTGTGCTCTGAAGATAAAGCAGCCACAAACATCCGGTGAGGGCCTGACCCCCCTCCCACGCGGCTCACAGCTTCCCTCGTAATAAAGCCCCAGTCACTGAACAGAACAAAATCTTCAGAAACCCTTGCCATAAGCCAGCACTGCCAACGGTCTTGTACTCAGAGGCTGAGACAGCTGGTAGCACACTCAAAACTGCTGAGGTTAATAATCAGTTCGTTGCTCACCTACGCTCTTAGCTTCTCTTCTTCCCTTTTTTTTTACATTTTTCTTTTTTTAGTTTTCACCTGCCCCAGAATGCAGACAAGGAGTACAGGTAAGATGAAACTATGTTTCTGGTATATGCTATATATGCTAAAATGTTGGCTAGCAGGGGTCAGTTACTAATGAAAACAAAGTGCCTTAAGTATCTATGGATTTCTTTTTTTTATTTAAATTGTAGCGAACACACAGTGCAATATTGGTTTCTGGAGTAGCAGGCAGTGATTCCTCACATACAACACCCAGTGCTCATCACAAGTGCCCTCTTTAATGCCCATCACCCATCTAGCCCATCCCCCACCCACCTCCCTCAGTTTGTTCTCTATCGTTACGAGTCTCTTATGGCTTGTTTCCCTCTCTCCTTTTTTTTCTTTTCCCCCTTGTCATATGTTCATCTGTCTTGTTTCTTAAATTCCACATATGAGTGAGATTGTATGGTATTTGTCTTTCTCTGACTGACTTACTTCACTGAGCATAATACTCTCTAGCTCCATCCACATCATCACAAATGGCAAGATTTCATTTTTTGATGGCTGAGGAATATTCCACTGTGTGTGTATGTGTGCGTGTGGGGGGGGTATCTGTGGGTTTCTTTTATCTGCCTTATCCCTATCAACACCTATAGAAAAAAGTGACTGTGTCAAATTTGGGGGAGGCGGAGACCTCGCCCTCTCAGGTAGTAATCAGCTCTGTAAGTCAGCCATTCCATTCCTGTGTGTGAGTAGGAACAAACCCCAATCACCTCAGTTCCTGACTCTGCGTCTGTCCCCTAAACGCCAATCTTCATACTTCTGACAGAACTAGGCCCTAATTCTTAAACGCACCTTTAACTTTGTGATTGTGATCGATATTGCAGCTCCTGAATCATACCCTGATGCTAACTAACCCTGCCAGGGCCCCTCTTATGACAATGCTCCTGAATGTGAGTTTGGAGTGGACTCTGATGAAGAAATATTATCTTGCCCTCTTCGTGGCCTGCTACCTTTCTGGGGCGAAGTCATGGTTTACTATTCACAGAACTGTGCTCAAGAACGTCTCTAGCCTGAATTGCCTAATTACCTGACGACTTCCAGGGCAGAGGCTGAGGAAAGTCACCTAGCTGTGCCCTAAGCAACTACTATGTAAATTGAGCATATGAACAGACAAATGCGTCTCACTGACCTGGAAAGAGTGACTAGGATGATTTCCCCAGGTCCTGAGTCTGTTCTAGAGAGAGATTTCCTTCATTCCCAGGACCCCAATATGTTTGTAGCCACAGAACTAATAGAACCTACCATGGAGGAACCGCTTCGCATGCTGCTCCTGGCTAGCTTCTGGCGATGCAGCTTCACCAGATGGTCAATGTCTTCTTCTTCCTCTTCCTCTTCCTGGAACAGTAAATATAGATTCAGAGTTAGTAAAGTTAGAAGTTCAAAGACTAAAAAACTTCCTTGAGTGGGAGCCATAATTATCGCTCAACTCTGAGGTGTCATGCGCACGTACATGCACATTATCCTTATTTTGTGTCTCCCATTTCAGGCTTCTAAGCTATATTCCCACCCTCTTTTTCTAATCTCAAAAGAACAAGATAGGAATATTTCTTTCCCATTTGACTGCCCCAACCCTACCATCCCTTTATATTTTAATCAAAATAAGTATTTATTTGAGCTCCCAACTATATATCAAGCAACGTATTACAAGGTAAAAGAGACAGTGAAGACAGTCTTTTCCTTTAAGCGATTCAACAACCAGATATACTTTAGAAATTTGGAGGAAGCAAGATTCATGTTGCCTTTTCCTAAAGAATTAAACAGGTTGATTACGAGTATCAAGTACTAAGGTCAACTCTAGATTTATAAAATTTCATATAGTGACCAATACAAGGGTACTTACCATATCTACACTGAGGCCTGGGACAGATTTGCTTCTGTCTCCCAAGGAGCCACTTTCATGTCCCACATCTTCCGGGCGAAGATCAATCACAGATTTAGTATATTCTGAATGGAAGACCAGAAAACCCAAGTCATAAGAGACCTACTCTTTTCCATACCAAGAACACATCCAGGGTATGCAGGACTTCAATCTCAAAGGCCATGAAGGGAAACCTACCTGAAGGCCTGATGACTTTTCTGGTGTTTTTCTTAAATATCATTTCACCCTCATCAACAGATACCACATTTTGACCCCCAGGCTGAGTTTCCTAGGAAGGAATAAGGGCAAGGAAATGGAAAAGGATTGTAGGGAAGGTGGGAGGATGGAGTAAGGAAAAACAGCCTTTTGAAGAATAGGACTCAGATTTTTGCTAAACTATACAAAGTTAAAGGAAAGATTAATTTAATCTTAGGAATTTAATTTAATCCTAGGAAATAGTATGAAACATATTTTCTCACATGTTTCAACCAAAACCTTAGATGCTCCCAAGAGAATCTGAACTGAAATTTGTTTAATTGAATTCTTGATGTAAACTGCTCCTGAGAAGGGAGAAAGAAAGAGAGAAAAGAGAGGAAAAGAGAGAGAAAGAGAGAGACCCCACCTGACCAATAACTAAAGCTTACCTTTTCCACTTGAGATGTGGGGGCAGACATCTTCTTCCATTCTGGAAAGAGGCCAGATTTATCCAGAGAGCCTCTCCTGGAGGTAGATACAGAAGTTATAACAAAATCACCTCCTCACCTTCCCCATCTATGGAAGTTAATGGAAGGAGATCCACTGGTTGGGGTCACTGCAGTAACCAAATCCAGAAGGTATTACTTCACATCTGATTGACTTGCAGGAATGCAGACAATCAGATAAGCAACTTTGCCCGAACACACTCACTCCCCCATTCCTAAGGGACATCAGGGGCAGTTGCTACTGGTCCAAGAAGACTCCTCCAAGATGCAGCAGCCCGTGGAAGTCAGCATGCCCCAGAAGGCTGTGCTCAGAGCCAACAGCAGGTGTACTACTGACAAGACTTGTGGCGAGGTCAGAGAAAATACTTCATTTGACTTGCTGAGGATGGAAGGTAGACACACTGAAGCTACAGGCACCCTGTATCCTGAACTAGACAACAAAATGGAGACTTGGGACGAGCGGAGGTGCAGGGACTTGTAGGGGTTTCACCTTGACAGGCTATCCGAGTCAGCTGTGTAGCTATCCAGACTCTCACTCTCAGCCTCCAGCGCACTCCTTCCACTTTTCAGCTTGGGCACTTCAAATGGCACACTAGAATAAAAACCAAGAGCTGATATGTAGAGGAAGTGGGCTCTCCTGCTGGGAGCCAGGCTTCCTTCCAGCCCATTCACACTGGTAGCCTGCGTGATCTTTCTGAGATAAATATCTGAGTATACTTTGAAAACTGGTCAGCAGTTTCTCACTGCTGTTGGGATGGAGTTCAAACTCCTTACCATGGCAAGAAAACCCTCAGGATTTTGCCCTCTGCTTGCTTCTCCGGACTCGTCTCCAGCCTCCTTATACTTTACGTTTCCAGAATGATTAAGCTCTTTTGGTTCCTTGAATATGCCAAAATTCTCCCCTTTACTCTTTTTCCTGCCTGGCATGTTCTTTTCACAATGACCATTTCCCCCACCTGGCTAGATCAACTCCTCCTTCAGGTCTCTCCTTCTATGTTAATTCCTCTAGATCTCTCTGACTCTGTCCTCACTCCAAGGATTAGAAACCTTCCTATATGCTCCGAAAGCACCCTGATTTCTTGGCAGCAGTCATCACATATGTAATTATTTATGTCTTTTAAACAAATTATTTAATTTATTCAATAATTTAAACAAATGACTTATTTAATGTCTTTCTCCTCCATTAGACTAAGTTCTGTGAGATCAGTGACCACATATCTTATTCACTGCTGTGTTCCCAGTGCCTAGAAGAGAAATTACCATGTTCCTATATTTGTTGACTGAATCCCCTTAGTGGGGCTTAAAGTAGACACATAAATAAGAAGTACGCTTCAAAGACCGTATTTAGAAGACCAGAATTCTTTCTCAGCTTTATGGATGACCTTGAGCATTCAAAACAGCAGTCCTCATTACTAAAGGGAAGGACACCACTCCTGGACCTCAGGGAATTTGTGAGAGCAGTAAGAAAAAGGGAAAAATCATTCTTCCTCAAGAATCTCAACTAATTTCACTTGGCTGCCAGGACACGACACTCTCCTTGTCCTCGGACCTTGCTTCGTTGCCCTTCTCAGGCTCCTTTGCTGGTCCTTCATCTCCTAAACCTCTAATCTTTGGATTGTGTCCAGGCTTATTCCTTAGGCTGCTTCTCTACACTATCTAGAATTGTCCCTAAATGATCTCATCTAGTCTCATGGCTTTAAATATGCTCTATAAGCCAATGACTCCTAAATTTATCTCTCACTCAAATGCCAGGCTTGTATTTCCAACAGCCTACTTGACATCTCTGCTTGGATGTCTCAAACACAGCAAGTGCAAAAGGCGACTAACATAATATAATAAAAAATCATTTAATAAAAAAAAAAAAAAACTAAGGCCCTAATCCTCCCCCAAACCTGCTCTTCCCTCATTTTCATCAAATGACAACTTCTTCCTTTCATTTGTCTGGTGAAAAATCTTAACAGTTTCTCTTAACTTCCCTCATTCTCTCACAATACAAACCCAATCTATTACCAAATACTCTTGGCTCTGTCTTCAATTATATCTAGAATCTGACCAGTTCTCAGCCCCTCCACTGCCATTACTTTGGTCCAAACCACCATCCCTGGTCACAATGTGGTCACAATAGCCTCCTGACTGAACTCCCTACTTCTACCCTTGTCCCTACACAATCTATCCTCAATAGAACAGTCAAAATGAGCTTTTAAAATATAAATCCAGGGGCTCCTTGGTCAGCAAGGAGCCTGCTTCTCCCTCTGCCTGCCACTCCCCCTGCTTGTGCTCTCCCTCTGACAATAATAATAATAAATTAAATCTTTAAAATAAATAAATGTAAAAATAAAATATAAATCCAGTACAGAATTACCATATGACCCAGCAATTCCACTTCTAGGTATATACCCAAGAGAACTGAAAACGTGTCCACACAAAAACCTGTACATGAATGTTCAGACCAGCATTATTCACAATAGCCAACAGGCAGAAACAGTCTAAATGTCTACCAATGGATGAGTGGATAAACAAAAGGTGGTGTATCCATTACAGTGATATATTACTGTCAATAAAAAGAAATAAAGTTCTGATCCATCCTACAACATGGATGAACCTTGAAAACATTACGCTAAGTGAAAGAAGCAAGACGTATTTTACATGACTCCATTTATATGAAATATCAAGAATAGGCAAACCTACAGAGAGACAGAAAGCAGATTAGGGACTGGAGGAAACTGGGAGTGGCTACTTAATGGGGGCAGGGTTTCTTTCTGCAGTGATGAAAATGTTCTCAAGTTAGACCGTGGCAATGGTTGCACAGCATTCTTTTTTTTTTTTTTCGATGTTATGTTAGTCACCATACAGTACATCATTAGCTTTTGATGTAGTGTTCCATGATTCATTGTTTGCATATAACACCCAGTGCTCCATGCAATACGTGCCCTCCTTAATACCCATCACCGGGCTAGCCCATCCCCCCACCCTGCTCCACTCTGAAGCCCTTGGTTTGTTTCCCGGAGTCCATAGTCTTTCATGGTTCATCTCCCCCTATGTTTCCCCCCCTTCATTTGTCAAGCAGAGAAAGACAATTATCATATGGTTTCACTTATTTGTGGAACATAAGGAAAGCAGGGAGGACATTAGAAGAAGAAAGGTTACACAGCATTCTGAAAGTACTAAAAGCCACTGGATGGCATACCTTAAAATCGCTAAATTTTACCTCAGTTTAAAAATAGAAAAAGTAGATCATGTCATTCAGAGTGAAAGAGTCCTTACAAGTGTGGACAAAGGCTTACATGATCTGCTTCTCCTCCTTTCTCTGTCCTCATCTCCTACCACTCCTCCTACTTGCTCAATCAGTTCCAGATTACTCAAACACACCAAATACCAACTCACCTTAAGGTCTTTATATCTTCTGCTTTCTCTGCGCATGGTGCTTTTCCACCAGACACTCTCAGGGTTTGCTCCCTCATTTGCTTCTTGTCTTTGCTCAGATATCACTGTATTATTAAGACTCTTCCCTGGCTACTCTAAGTAAAACTGCATGGGTACACAACATGTTTTCCTGGCACTCCCTATACCTTTAGCCTACTTCATTTTCTCCACAGCACCTGTCAACATCTGATTTGATATATTTATTTGATTATTGTCTGTGTCTGGCCATCCCCAAATCTAAGCTCTACAAGCAAAGGACTTTCTTGTAGTTTACCAGTGTTTCCCATGGCCTAAAACAGTGCCTGGCAAATAGTAGGCATTCATAGACATTTGGTTTAAAAAATGCACGAACTACTACATGAACAAAGAACAAAGTAACCAGAAAAAGAAAAAAGAACAAAATCACCAGAATCTACAATGTCTTCGGCAGTAAAGAATAAACTTTCCAAGTTATCACATGATGTTTGCAATAGCTTTATGAAAACTGACAGCAGGGGTTGAAATCCTAGGGCCTGCAAGAGCTGAAACGGTGGTCACTTCTTGAGAGATATGTTCATTTTATACTCCAAGACATAGCAGGGAAGTTGATTTCCTTTTTACTTAAGAATCATTCTGTTTCCCCCCATTTGCTCCAAAGAATAAAGAACCCACAGCAGAACCATTCCTCTAGAGAGGTAGTTTAACAATAGCCCATGGAGTGTGTTTTCTGCTTGTATTTTTTCCTAAAGATTAATACGTACTAATCTGGAGCTGATACAGACAACCCTAGGGCAAAAAGGCAATTACTGACATCTGTGCAGGAAAAAATAGACCAAGAGATGGGAGTCCTGGGCTCGAACTATCTGAATGATCTCAGGTAAATCACTTCTCTTGCTTTCTTTTCTGTAAAAATAAAAGGGCTGAATTTGATTACCTCTGAGGCTCCATAATTTTATGGCAAAGATCATTTATGGCCACTTATCTTCTTCCATATTTAGGATAAGTAAGTCTTCTGGGTCCAATGAGACAAGAGGTCATAGACAGCCAGAAGCAGTAGGTTTCAGAAATTACATTCTGACCGATGAGGTCAGATGTGTTCATCAGATTCAGGAAATAAAAGCTGTTTTTTATCCTTATCCAAAAGGAAAAAGGGGGCCTCATCACCTAGAACAGATGAGTCACACGCCCGAAACCGTGTAGATAAAATCACAGTACATACATATAACGAAACACCATACAGAGAGCAGAAAGAATGAGGCAGACCCTTGGTGCGGACGTGGAAAGATGTTGATGTTGTATTTTTTTAGAATTGTTCCTTTTACACCTTGAGTTACAACTGATATAAACTGCACGTGGTTAAGTGTGCAATTTGATGAGTTTTAACATAGCCATACACCTGGGAAACCATCACCACAATTAAGTGAGGGAATACATCTATCGCTCTCAAAGGTTTCCTCTTCCTCCTTCATATCCATTCCTCCCTTCCTGCCTCTGTCCCCAAACAGAAAGTGCTGATCTGCATTCTGCCGCTAAAACGTGGGTTACATTTTCTAGAATTTTAAATAAATAGAATCATACAGTATGTCCTCTCTTTTGTTGGGCTTCTTTCATTCAGCATGATTATTTTGAGATTCACCCGTGTTATTGCTTTTATCAATAGTTTATTCCTTTCCATTGCTGAGTAGTATTCCACTATATAAACCAATCACAATTTATCCCTTCACCTGTTAATAGACATTTGAGCTATTGCCAGGTTTTGGCTATAACAAACAAAGCTGCTATGAACATTCATGTGCAAGTCTTTGCATGGACATAGGTTTTCACTTCTCTTGAGTATATACTGAGGAATGGAATGGCTTTATCGCAAGGCGGTGCACATTTAACTCAACTACTACTCACCTGGTTTTCAAAGGGGCTGCACTGTTGCACATTCCCACCAGCAGTGAGTGAGAATTCTAGTTGCTCTACGTCCTCACCAACAATTGGTAAGGTCAGTTTTTAAATTTTAGCCAGTCTAGTGGGTATACAGTGGTATCTTGTTACAACTTTAATTTGCATTTCCCTAATAACTAAAGATGTTGAGCATCTTTTTATGTGCTTATTTGACAGCTGTATATTGCCTTTGGCAAAATGTCTATTCAAATATTTTGCCAATTTTCTACGGGATTATATATATTATTGAGTTTTAAAAATTCTTTCTCTTTCAATTTGTACTGCTAAATATGTATGTAGTATGATCCTTTTAAAAAAGAGAGATTAAAAATTTAAGAATCCATGGGGTGCCTGGGTGGCACGGCGGTTAAGCGCCTGCCTTCAGCTCAGGGCGTGATCCCAGTGTTATGGGATCGAGCCCCACATCAGGCTCCTCTGCTATGAGCCTGCTTCTTCCTCTCCCACTCCCCCTGCTTGTGTTCCCTCTCTCGCTGGCTGTCTCTGTCAAATAAATAAATAAAAAATCTTTTAAAAAAATTTAAGAATCCAGGGTGCCTGGGTAGCTCAGTCAGTTGGGCATCTGCCATCGGCTTCAGTCATGATCTCAGGGTCCTGGGATCAAGTCCCACATCAGGCTCCCTGCTCAGCAGGGAGTCGGCTTCTCTCTCTCCCTCTGTGCTCTCTCTCTCTTTCTCACACACACTCTCTCTCTCTCAAGTAAAAAAATAAATAAACCTTTTTAAAAATAAAAAAAATTAAGAATCCAATCCGTATTTGTACATTTAGACAGTCTGGCAGTCCATACACCAAAACTAGTAATGCCTATTAATAATAATAGTCTAGGGCAGAAGCAGTGAGGTTACTGGGGGCCCATTTTACATATTTCTATATTGCTTTTCAACAATCATCTAAAACATGATTAAGTCATTTCTCTTTGGCTGAGGGAGAGTTAGGGGAAAAAACCACAAATGAAAAGCCAAAAAATTCACCAGCAGCAACCAAATAAGGAGTAAAACCTCAAGTCATGAAGTTCAAAATGTCATGGCTAAGAAAACAGAAGAAAGACTTAGCTCAGCAAAATTCCATCCAATGCAGAGATGTGCAGACAAAGTGAGTGAGTAGGCAGTCATGGAACAAGTCAAGGCAAACAAAAGTTCTCAAGATTTGTAGCCCCAGGTACCACTGCAGGACCCCAACAGAGGCAGACACGACTATTGGGGTATGTCATCTCTCGGGCAGCACAGGTATGCATTAGATGATGCATCCAGAGCTAGACTGTGTGAGCCTGGACATTTAAAAGCATTTCAGCAGACCCAAACCCAAGACCCCCAAGCTGCGTTTTGCCCTTCCCCTCGGGTGCCAAAAAAGGAAGCATATCAAAAGCAATATTCTATTCTTAAAGTACAGTTGGGGGTAGGAAAGAGATAAATTGTCTCAGGTTGAGGTGAGAAGCCTGTCAAGAATTCACACACTGTATCAGAGCAAATAAAAGATACAGGCAGAACTTCCCAGGTTAAACATGAGTAAAATGAGAAGAAATGGTCTGGCAGATATAGAAATATGCCACGGGGTGGAGAGAAATAGAAACAACTTGCAATATAGGCAAAAAACTATTCTGTAGAAGAACATAACCCTAAGAAAATAAGTAGCATTCTTGTGAGTACTTTATACTCTACAGGAACTTAATAAGAATATAGATTTGATTAAACTTAAGAGCTCAAACAGCAAAGATGATAAAACAACAAAATTAGGGGAAAAGGAAGATTGAGAGCAAAGAACAAATTAAAAGCTAATCAAGATAATTCATTCTCTCTTTTAAAAGATATCTATTTATTTACTTACTTACTTGAGAGAGAGAGAGAGCACAGTGTATGGGGTGGGGAGGAGCAGAGAGGGAGGGAGAGGGAGGGGGAAAGAATCTCAAGCAGACTCTTCACTGAGCATGGAGCCCAATGTGGGGCTTGACATCATGACCCTGAGATCATGATCTGAGCTGAAACCAAGAGTCGGATACTTAACTCAGTGAGCTACGCAGGTGCCCCAAGATAATCCATTCTAAAAGTACACTGATACAGCAAAAAGAAATGGAAAAGGGGGGAGAAAGAAAATGTCTGAAAATCAAAGTAATAGCACAGAGGAAAGGTTTGGGTTACTCACAGCTCATTGCCTTTACCTTTCTTTTCTCTTGCATTTGATAGTAAAAGAAAAGGACATAAAAGGAGGATAAAGAAATAAGAAATCCAATGTCCCTAAGGTGGGAAACTTAACTAATGAAACAGGAAAAAAGTTCAGAGGATATGATACAGAAAAATTTTCCAGCAATGAAGAAAAGACTCATCAAGGGTACATATTAGGGGGAAATGATGCAGGATGATCACCATTGAGATGTGTGTGGACACACACGCGCACACACACACGCACGCCACGCGCACACACAGTCAGTTACCTGCAAGGGAGAAAAACAAAAGTCTAGCTGGCCTCAGACTTCATCACAGTCACATTCAGTGGCAGAAGACAATGGAGTAATATCTACAACATTCTGAGGGAAAGAAAGTGTGACCCGAGAATACAGTATCCAGCAAAGATATCATTCAAGTATAAAGTCACCAGGCAGACATTCTTTTTTTTTTTTTAAAGATTTTATTTATTTATTTGACAGAGAGATAGCCAGGGAGAGACGGAACACAGCAGGGGAGTGGGAGAGGAAGAAGCAGGCTCCCAGCGGAGGAGCCTGATGTGGGACTCGATCCCCGAACGCCGGGATCACGCCCTGAGCCGAAGGCAGATGCTTCATGACTGCGCTACCCAGGCGTCCCCACCAGGCAGACATTCTTAACATGAGAGAGTAAAATAAATATAGCTTCTGCAAGTCCTTCTTGAAGTAACTTCTCAGTGATAAAATCCAAACAACCAAGAAGTAAATGAAATAATTCAGAAATATAGAAAAGCCATGGTCCAAGGCCTGGTTATAAGCATACAATCCTTTTAAATATGAACTAAAACAAAACAAACAGATAAAACAGGCAGATGATTGATGTTTGCAAAACAAAATGTAAATGTAGTAAGTGCTGACAAAGTAAAAGTAATTTGAGTAATAAAAAATGGGAGTAGGGCAAAGCACCGGGATAAAGTATAAGAAAGCTAATCTCCTCCTCTTTCATAGCAGAGAGTCCACTGATAATATTGAAACAGGTAGATTTTTTAAAATGACTAAATGACCTAGCACTCCACTAGTAGGTATCTACCTAAAAGAAATGAAAATGTTATGTCCATACAAAAACTCATAATGAAAGTTCATAGCCGCATTACTTATAACCAAAAAGGGAAAACAACCCAAATGCCCATCAACAGATGAACGGATAAATTAAATGTGGTATATACATATAATAGAATATTATTAGAATATATAATAGAATATTATTTGGCAATAAAAAGAAACTAAGTCCTGATACATGCTGTAACATAGATGAACCTTGAATACATTATGTTAAGTGAGAGAAGACAAAGGACCACATATTCTTTGATTTCATTTAAATGAAATGTCCAGAACAGGCAAATATAGAGATAGAAAGTAGATCAGTGATTGCTAAGGGTAGGGAAGGATAAGGAAGTTGGGGGGAGTGATAACTAAAGAGTACAGGGTGTCTTATTAAGGTGATGAAAAGTTCTAAATTAGTTGAGGTGATGGTTGCAAAGTTCTGTGACCACACTAAAAACCATTGCATCCATTATACACTATAAATAGGTGAATTGTATGGTATGTGAATTATATCTCCATAAGGCTGTTACCAAAAAGACACTAGGAAAAAAATGACTATTCAATGGTTTTTTGATTTTTTTTCCTTAAACTTAGAAGGATGTTAATGACTAATATTTTTTATGGTAAAGAAACATTTGTGTGAAGATGACCAATTCTTCAATTTTAATTTCTTCTGTTTTATTCTGTTAAATTCAAGTAATACTAAATAGCATGCTTTTAACATATATGTTATGATTCAATATTACACAGATTTTTCAGTCTATCCACCCACCCATCCTTCTCTCTCTCTCTCTCTCTCTCTCTCTATATATATATATATATATATATATATATATATATACACACACACACACAAAAGATATCTGAAATAATTTTCACATGTGAATACTAGGCTAGCAGGAATTTGGGTGATTTTTTGCTTTCTTTATTGTTTCCTATACTGGTCAAATTTTTAATAATCAATATGTGTTATTTTTATTCATCTTTAAATTGTTCTTAACAGAACAGAGTAAGGGCACCTGGGTCTCTCAGTTTGGTTAAGCCTCTGCCCTTGGTTCAGGACATGATCCCAGGGTCCTGGGATTGAGTCCCGCTCAATGGGGAGCCTGCTTCTCCCTCTCCCTCTGCTCCTCCCCCCTGCTCATGCTCTCTTGCTCTCTCAAATAAATAAATAAAATGGTTTTTTTTAAAAGAACAAAATAAATATGCCAAAATGTTAATGTTTACACGTGGGTGGTAGGATTAGGATTCTCCCCCTCTTTCTTTATTCTTTTCTGTATTTTCCAAATTTTCCTGTAATAAAAGCTATTATTTTATAAATAGAAGAAAGTTTAAAATAATGTTAAAATAAGTTAAAAGGGTTTAAGTTATTTATCTTACCTGGGCTCCTTCTGTTGCTCCTGAATGATCTTTCTTCCTGGCCAGATATCACCCATCTGTGACTGATGAAGAAGGGACTGTCCCAGTGTCTCTCTTTTACTCACTTCAAGACAAACAAAAGCATCACGTAGTGGTGATGATGAGGGAGGGAAGGGAAACACATCACACTTGCAGAAGGGATGGCAATATAATCTTTATATTGCCCCCCAGAGAGCCCATGAAGTGAAGACACTACCAGTAAGACTATAATAGGATTCCATGTCAGAGGATCTATCACTGAAGTCAAGCACCTCAACAAAACAAAACAAAAACAAAAAACAAAATCCAAAAAACAAACAACAACAACAAAAACAACAACAAAACATTTCCAGACAGGGCCAGTACCTGCAGGCTTGCGGCGCAGGGACATCCTAATTATCTCACTGCCTGTGCGGTAAGCAAAGCGATTCACTTTCTGGTCATAAAACCAGTCTCCAGTTGCCTTCTTCAGCTCTCTGGGAAAGAATAAAAGAAAGTAAGAGATGATTTTTTTTTAAACGGCTCTTGTCATTCAACTAACAAAGGCCAAAGAGGGAAATTCTCCCCACAGCTGGGGCTTCCTTTTCTCTCTCTCCATAGGTGATACTCACATTTCCTTGGTGCACACCTTGCACCTCCAGGTACCATTGCTTTCCTGGATGCGGCAGTCCCGACACACCAGGTGATTACAACCCCGACAAGTGTTGGTCTTGGGAGTCAAACGGCCCAGGCTTTCTTGGCACCGGGCACATGTCCGATCGCTATAGTGTTGGCTGCCCCTCTTGGCCCCTTTCCTTTTTATCTCCAGTAGCTCATTCTTCAGTCGCCTGCCAAGACCCCAGAGAGAAGCACAAATGCATTCACAATCTGCATAGGTTGGATGGAAAGTTGTTGAGGGGACGAGACAGTAAGACTATTTGGTTCTGTGGAAGCAACAACTCCAGAGCCCAACCTGACCTAGTGAGGAATTGTAAACCTGTACACAAGTTCCTCTGACAGTCGCATGGGAGGTATAAGGAAAGGTCCAAATAAAATTGGTCAAAGGTCTGGGAACCTGTGCTTTTTCTGGAACTCTTACCTGATCCTTTTCTCGTCTGCTTTCCGGAGCTCCTCATCTCGTTGTAGAACACTGAGGATCAAATCCCTCTCCACCTCAGACAGAAAAGAAAGGTCAAGTATCTCTGACATGATTTATTCTATTTTTTCTTCTACTCTTCTTTCTTCAAAGAAACCAGACCAGGAGAGCCACCCAGAGTTGCCTGAAATAAGATAAGAACTATTTTCACACAGATAATTTACTCCAGAGTAGGCCCACAGCCCTAGAGCCTCTTAGTAGGCTACTTTCCCCTTAAGCCAGGCTAAAAAGTTGATGTAGAAGTATCTGACCTATTTACCATTCCTACTCCCACTTGAATCCTGCCCTGAAAATGAGGAGGCTTTGATTTTTCAAGAAGAAAAACTTATTCATGACCCTGGAAAAGGGTTGAGTCTTCAACATAAGCATCTTAGTCTGGAATAAGCACACAACAGCTAAGTCAAACTCTCCCGACACCAAGTGAATCCACAATCATCCAATTTTCAATACTTTACATGTTCTCAGTCCCAAGTCTATTAATCCAAATAATCAGACAGCTGGTTTCTGTAGTGAGGAGAAAACCACATGGGGACTCCTGCCAGCTGAAGCCCATTTCTCCTTTCCTGACCAGCTTCCACATTCTCAGGACTCACTTAGCTTTATGCTATACTTCAAAACTTCCACCACCTACTCTATCTCCCAAAGTTCATATTGCTACCACTACCTGAAGAATATCTTCACCCATTTCACACACATTTGTGAAGCACCCACACTGACAGGCATTGTGAAAAGTGCTAGGAATATACAGATGAGTAAAACAGGATTCTTGTCCTTAGGAAGTTCACAGACTAGTAGGGGAAATACAATACAGTGCACTAAGTGCTATCAGAGAGATAATAAATTTAATGCTATAGGAACCTAAAGAAGGAAGTAATTAATTCTATCCTGCATAGAGAGAGAATAGAAAGACCTGTATATATGGAAGGTTTTACAGAAAAGGTGGATTTTTCCTTATAAAACAGTATATTTTTGTTGGTGGGGGGGAATGGTAGGAAAGATAGGTTTGGGCTAAATTTTATAACTCTCATTATTTTAAAAAAAGGATTTAATTTATTTTTTTGAGAGAGAGAGAGTATGAGCGGGGGCAGGGGGTGAGGGGCAGAGGGAGAGACAGAAGCAGACTCCCCACTGAGCAGAGAGCCAGATGTGGGGCTCAATCCCAGGATCCCAGGATCATGACCTGAGCTGAAGGCAGGGCTTAACCGACTGAGCCACCCCGGTGCCCCTATAACTCTCATTCTTAAAAATTAAGAATTTTTGAATTTATCCAAGAGAAGATGGACAATAGAAGTCCATCAAACATGTTTGTTGTTGCTTTGTTTTTGATATTGGGAAATCCCATGATTAAATCCATTTTACAGAGATCATTCTAGAACAAAAGATTGATTCAAAAGACAAATTGAAGTGCAATCTGGAAGTACACCACACATTGTAAAATATGTACATTCCTTAGCCAAGCAATACCCGTTATAGGAATCTACCTATAGGAATATTCATAGAAATGTACATACAACAGTATACATTCAAGAATGTTACTTCAATATTATTTATAAGAGCAAAACAAAAAAGTTCTTTTAACAATACTTCCATAAAATGGCATACTATGCAACCATTAAAAAATGTGGTAGATCTGTATGAAAATGCATCTTGGAGTGGGAAAAAGAAAGCAGTTGCCAGACTATACTGAATGATTTCTTTGGTAAAGTATTTATCTATACACAATTGTATATGTAGAAGAAAAGATCTGGAACAAAAACCATGATCATTGGGTTCTTTTGGGGAATAAAATTGGGAGGGGGCAGCTTTCAGTTTTTACTATAAATGGTTATGATTCTTTTACAGAAAAAAATGTCTTGCTTTTAAATCCTCAAAAAGCAAATTCAAAGAAGACAGGGGGATTATTGTAATAGCCCAGACAAAAGACAATCTAGGTTGACTAAGTGCACCTCTAACCAACTTGGCAAGTCATTTTATTTCTTTCACCCTCTGGTTTCTCATGTACAAAATTACCTATTTTCACAAAATTATTAAGAAAATGAAATAATGTGTGTTAAAGGGCCAATCACAATGCTTGAAACCCATGCTTGGAATACATGTACTTGCTGAATCTGCTGCAGGGCAGGTGGAAACCAGGGCAGCAAGACAAAGAACAGAGAATAAAGTCTGAGAAACAGAACTGACAGAATGGAGTGACTAACAGGATGAAGAAGGCAAGGTCAAAGATGTCTACCTTGCATGCCCGGGTTTAACAACTGATGGATTAGTGAGCATCCTAAGAGTGCTATGAGTTAGAATAGAAGAACCAGGTTTTGTTGGAGTTAAGATGGCAGAGGAGTAGGGTACCCCTTTTTCAGCCGGTCCCCTGAGTCGAGTTGGATAGGTACCAGAACAGCCTGAACATCCATGGAATCAGCCTGAGATGCAGAAAGATACATCTGGATCTCTACAAATGAACATCTCCAGCGCTGAGTATTGAGGTACGAAGCAGGGAGCTGTGAATGCCCAGAGATATAGCAGATAAACAGAAGGGGGAGGGAGCCGCCGCGTTCGGGCGCCGGGAAGCAGTAGCCACCTGCACGGGGAAGCGGGTGGACTCATGGACCGGCACCCGCGAGAGAGCAGACTGAGACTGAGAGCTGGGGAACGTGGGCCACCAGACTGAAACGGAGCTCTGGTGCGCTCACTGAAACCAGACTGAGACCAGGAGCTCCGGGAGCACGCGGGGGAGGCTGGCGGTGTTAGAAACACAAAGGACAGAGACGTGCCGGCCCTGGAAGTGAGGGCTGGGACGCCGGGTGTGGGGCACACATCCCGGGATGCTGCAGGGTTGAGCAGCACCAACAAAAACAAGAGTTAAAGTGGCCAGAACATCAGTGGAGAACGGTCCACGATCCCTCTGTTCTGAGACAGATGCTGAGATTCAGCAACTGCTGCTCTGACTCTCAAGAGGCTCAGGAAACTGCCAGGGAAAGCCGCTAGAGAACAAAAGCCTGGAAATACCGGCTCACGGTGTTCCCATCCCTATCCCCCCTCGCAGGGGACACAGAGACTCTACCCAAACAGGGTTGCCTGAGTATCAGTGCAGCAGGCACCTCCCCCAGAAGGCAGGCTGAAAAGTCAAGAAGCCCACATCCCTAAGATCCCTATAAAACAAGTGTGCACTGCCTGGGTCCCAGTCAATAATTTGGGCTCTGGACAACCCCGCAACCTCTCCTCATCAGAATGACGAGAAGGAGAAATCCCCCCCAGCAAAGAAAAGACAGTGAGTCTGTGGCCTCTGCCACAGAACTAATGGATATGGATATAACCAAATTATCATAAATGGAATTCAGAGTAACATTGGTCAAGATGATGTGTAGAATTGAAAAAAGTATTAATGAAAATGTTAATGAGAATATGGAATCTGTAAGTGTGGAAATGAGAGCAAATCTGGCAGAAATTGAAAATTCTATGAGCCAAATGCAGTCAAAACTAGAGGCTCTGATGGCCAGGGTCACCGAGGCAGAAGAACGTATCAGCGAATTGGAGGATGGGTTAGTAGAAGAGAAAGCTAAAATAGAATCTGGACTCAAAAAAATCCATTCTCATGAATGTAGGTTAAGGGAGATTACTGACTCAATGAAACGTTCCAATGTCAGAATCATTGGCATCCCCGAGGGGGTGGAGAAAAACAGAGGTCTACAAGAGATATTTGAAAAAATTGTAGCTGAAAACTTCCCTAATCTAGCAAGGGAAACAAACATTTGTGTCCAAGAGGCAGAGAGGACCCCTTCCAAGCTCAACCATGACAAACCTACGCCACGTCACGTCATAGTGCAATTCGCAAATATTAGATCCAAGGATACAGTATTGAAAGTGGCCAGGGCAAAGAAATTTCTCACGTACCAAGGCAAATGTATCAGAATTATATCAGACCTGTCTACACAGACCTGGAAGGAGAGAAAGGGTTGGGGGGGGGTATTTTTAAAGCTCTTTCAGAGAAAAACATGCAGCCAAGGATCCTTTATCCAGCAAAGCTGTCATTCAGAATTGATGGAGAAATAAAGACGTTCCAAAATCGCCAATCATTAACCAATTTCGTAACCACGAAACCAGCCCTACAGGAGATATTAAGGGGGGNCAATTCGCAAATATTAGATCCAAGGATACAGTATTGAAAGCGGCCAGGGCAAAGAAATTTCTCACGTACCAAGGCAAAGGTATCAGGATTACGTCAGACCTGTCTACAGAGACCTGGAATGAGAGAAAGGCTTGGGGGGGCATTTTTAAAGCTCTTTCAGAGAAAAACATGCAGCCAAGGATCCTTTATCCAGCAAAGCTGTCATTCAGAATTGATGGAGAAATGAATAAAGACCTTCCAGAATCGCCATTGAACAATTTTGTAACCACGAAACCAGCCCTACAGGAGATATTAAGGGGGGTTCTATAAAAGTAAAAAGGCCCCAAGAGTGATACAGAGCAGCAAGTCACAACCGATACAAAGACTTTAAAGAGAAATGGCATCATTAAAATCATATCTGTCAATAATCTCTATCAATCTAAATGGCTTAAACTCTCCCATAAAACGCCACAGGGTTGCAGATTGGATAAAAAGACATGACCCATCCATTTGCTGTCTACAAGAGACTCATTTTGAACCCAAAGATGCATTCAGACTTAGAGTAAGGGGATGGAGTACCATCTTCCACGCAAATGGACCTCAAAAGAAAGCTGGAGTAGCAATTCTCATATCAGATAGACTGGATTTTAAACTAGAGGCCATAGAGAGAGATACAGAAGGGCACTATATTATTCTTAAAGGAAGTATTCAACAAGNAATCTATAGAAACAAAGACTATACTGGCAACATGGCATCATTAAAATCATATCTCTCAATAATCAGGCTCAATGTAAATGGCCGAAATGCTCCCATAAAACACCACAGGGTGGCAGATCGGACAAAAAGACATGACCCATCCATTTGCTGTCTACAAGAGACTCATTTTGAACCTAAAGGTACATTCAGACTGAGAGTAAGGGGATGGAGTACCATCTTCCACGCAAATGGACCTCAAAAGAAAGCTGGAGTAGCAATTCTCATATCAGATAGACTGGATTTTAAACTAGAGGCCATAGAGAGAGATACAGAAGGGCACTATATTATTCTTAAAGGAAGTATTCAACAAGTGGATATGACAATTATTAATATATATGCCCCCAACAGGGGAGCAGCAAGATACACAAGCCAACTCTTAACCAAAATAAAGAGACATATAGATAAGAACACAGTAATAGTAGGGGACCTCAACACCCCACTATCAGAAATAGACAGAACACCCTGGCAAAAANATAAAGGGATGGAATGCCATCTTTCATGCTAATGGACCTCAAAAGAAAGCTGGGGTAGCAATTCACATATCAGACAGATTGGATTTTAAACTAAAGACTATAGTTAGAGACACAGAAGGGCACTATATTATTCTTAAAGGAAGTATTCAACAAGTGGATATGACAATTATTAATATATATGCCCCCAACAGGGGAGCAGCAAGATACACAAGCCAACTCTTAACCAAAATAAAGAGACATATAGATAAGAACACAGTAATAGTAGGGGACCTCAACACCCCACTATCAGAAATAGACAGAACACCCTGGCAAAAACTAAGCAAAGAATCAAAGGCTTTGAATGCCATACTCGACGAGTTGGACNTCCATACTCGATGAGTTGGACCTCATAGATACATATAGAACACTATACCCCAGAACCAAAGAATACTCATTCTAATGTCCATGGAACATTCTCAAGAATAGACCATGTTCTGGGTCACAAAACAGGTCTCAACTGATACAATACCAAAAGATTGAAATTATNTCATAAGGAAAAATTTGGAAGAAACTCAAACACTGGGAGACTAAGAACCATCCTGCTTAGGAATGATTTGATAAACCAGGAAATCAAAAATCAATTTAAACAATTTATGGAGACCAACGAGAATGAAAACACAACGGTCCAAAACCTATGGGATACTGCAAAGGCAGTCCTAAGGGGGAAATACATAGCCATCCAAGCCTCACTCAAAAGAATAGAAAAATCTAAAATGCAGTTTCTATATTCTCACCTCAAGAAACTGGAACAGCAACAGAGGGACAGGCCTAACCCACTGACAAGGAAGGAGTTGACCAAGATCAGAGCAGAAATCAATGAATTAGAAACCAGTAGTAAAATAGAGCAGATCAACATAACTAGAAGCTGGATCTTTGAGAGAATTAATAAAATTGACAGACCACTGGCAAGACTTATCCAAAAGAATAGAGAAAGGACCCAAATTAATAAAATTATGAATGAAAAAGGAGAGGTCACAACCAACACCAATGAAATTGGAAGGATTATTAGAAACTTTTATCAACAGCTATATGCCAAAAAACTAAACAATCTGGAAGAGATGGAGGCCTTCCTGGAAACCTATAAACTACCAAGACTGAAACAGGAAGAAATAGATTTCTTAAATAGGCCAATTAACCATGATGAGATTGAAACAGTGATAAACAACCTTCCAAAAAACAAAACTTCAGGCCCGGATGGTTTTCCTAGGGAATTCTACCAAACATTCAAAGAAGAAATAATACCTATTCTCCTAAAGCTATTTCAAAAAATAGAAACAGAAGGAAAGCTACCAAACTCATTCTATGAGGCTAATATTACCTTGATCCCCAAACCAGGCAAAGACCCCCTCAAAAAGGAGAATTACAGACCGATTTCTCTAATGAATATGGATGCCAAAATCCTCAACAAGATCCTTGCTAATAGAATCCAACAGTACATTAAAAGGATTATCCATCATGACCAAGTGGGATTCATACCTGGGATGCAAGCATGGTTCAACACTNCAGAAGCAAAGCTACCAAACTAATTCTATGAGGCCAATATTAACTTGATCCCCAAACCAGGCAAAGACCCCATCAAAAAGGAGAATTACAGACC